>NW_027186304.1:10842996-10903866 GCF_028583685.1 Petaurus breviceps papuanus | reverse complement strand
TCTCTCTCTCTCTCTCTCTCTCTCTCTCTTCCCCCCCCAAAGTGAAAAATGGCTTTTATGCAGGGAAATAATGTAAATCAATTAAAAAAAAGAAACTTCAAGATGTAGAATAAAATGACTTACACTTTTGGCATGCTTTCTCATTTGCAGAACACTTTACATATATTGTCTCAGTTTGTAAATTAGTTCTTCATCTGCAAAATTAACATGTTGAATATGTGTATATCACTAAATATTTTGAGGAAAGTGCTGTGTAAAATACCATATAAATACAAGTTTTTATTAGACTGCTAATATTTAGTTTTTCATTATTATTATTAAAAACATTTCAAGAAGTCATTTAATACATTATTTGAAATAAATATAGAAGGATGTGGTTTAAAAAGTACACTAAGTTAGATGTTCATTCAACTGGGGAATTGGAAAAACTATTTAATTTCTCTGAAGTTTAACTTTTTCATCTGCAAAATGAGATGACTATATTAGGCAAGTAGTGAGAGCCTTTCTAATTCTGAAATTTTATTATTCTGAAACATTGTAGTGTTTAGGCTGCTCATAACATCATTTTTCAAAAGAATCAGATTAAGGTTTGAGTTGGTACTATATTTACAAGATATAATGACAGAATTATTGATTGAACCATCTGCTTCTAGTACAGGTAGAAGATGGGATGAGGAAGATTAAAATTTATATGCCATAATCTAAAGGATAATAAAGGGACCTATGTTTCTGTTTACCAATTTCTAGCAAGGCCCAGTATTATGAATATTGTGGGAGGCTAAATATACTTAATTATCTGTGCCTGGATAGTCTGGGGATATAGTGTTGATCATCATTCCTTTTTTTGTTCTTTATTAAAAAAAATTGACTGCTAACAAGTCTTTCCACAGATTATACTCACAAGGTGGTTAATACATTAAAACTAAGGATGGAATCCAGAATCCATAAAATTAGTTATCCCCGCCCCCAAATTTAAGTGAACTATATTATATTAATAGAAGGCAATAGTGAGTATTATGGATATCCAGTTATCTTGATGATCATCATATAGGTGATGAGTTCTATCAAACTATAAAATGTATGGGTGAAGCTTTGATAATTTCTCAGAAAACTGAAGATCCTTGGAAAATCATTTAGCGATAGAGGAGATCTCCATTAAAGTATGGCCTCCACCTTTCAAAGACTTGTATGAGATTTTTTTAGCCTAGAAATTTTCATATGAAAAGCTATTCCAACTTTGTAAATAGGCTAAGGAGACAAACCTGGAAAAGCAACTGACGTAATCCATTTCACTGGACAAGACCTCAGGAGAAAATTATGATACCTCAGAGAATATACAGTTTTTCAAATACGAAATTCATGAACGTCATATTTTTTAAACTACACTAGATCTTGAATATCTTACTTCATTCAATATCTGTCTTCATTTGGATCTTATTGTAGCTTCTAATGACATGAAATTTGGCCAAAAAATACTAGTCTATTTGTTAAATATTGAGGTTAGAAACTACAAATCTTGTGGAGACATCCATGTCAAAATTCTCTTGTCAGAGCCAAGATCAAATATACTTATTAATAAATATGATCAGGGTTCTTGTTTAGGATGAGAGGGGGCAAATAAGTCCATTCTACTGGTTCCTTTAGATAACTATTATGTCTAATTGGTCAACAAGTTCAATAGAAATTGAGGTACACAGTACTAGATGAATTAAATAATCCCATCAAATATATGGAATTGTAATGGTAATTTGAAGATTTCCCCTGGCCCTTTTATTTGCAATCAGACAGGTACTTAGCACCTTTTTCCAGGTTCATGATTGTGTCAAATATTAAGACCCAGAACTTTTGAACCCCACAGTGGGATGGACTTGTTAACATAACGGGAAGGGGCAGAACAAGGAAGAGCTAATACTATATATATAAGGAAAAGCTCAAGCTGAGAGAGGCCAGAACTTTCAAAAGAAAGCATCATGGAGGCAGGGCAGCTACTGTTGGAGAAAGAAAACTGCTGGGGAGGAGAATTGCTGAGAGCCAGAACTGTTGAGAGCTAGCATCTGGAGGCTGATCTCTGACTGCTGGAGAGAGAGAAGGTAACTGAGAACTGAACTTTGAGAATAGAAATGAGAACAGAGGACTGAACTGAGAATTGAGGAGAACTGAGAAATTAGGAGAGGGGAAAACTGGGAGGAGGCATGGCTGTGGTGTTTGTACTTTGTCTTTCTGTTTTGATGTTACTTTGTCAGATTTTTCTGCTGAGAGGATGGTGATGTTGTTACAGAAGCCCTGGAACCTTGCTGCTGGTTCAGAAGCCCTGAAAAAGTATTTTCTTGTTGTATGTTTACAGAAATTCTGAAGGAGGTTGGAGGTTTTTTTTTTTTCTTTTTTGGAGGAGGGAAGGTAGGGCAATTGGGGTTAAGTTACTTGCCCAAGGTCACATGGCTAGTAAGTGTTAAGTGTCTGAGGCTGGATTTGAACTCAGGTCCTCCTGATTCCAGGGTTGGTTCTCTATTCACTGTGCTACCTAGTTGCCCCCTGAATGAGGTTCTTGCTGATGATATCAGAGGTCCTGGTTTGAGTTGATTCCTCAGACATTGTCATTGGGTCTATGTTGATTTTACAGGCAGAAAGTGAATGGATGAACATGTGTATGAATGTTATTGTTGCTTTCTTAAACTTTGTCTTCCCAGAAACAGAAACTGTGAAGGACTTGAGGTTGACCAGACACTATGAGCTTCAACATGGAACAAGAACTGCACAAGAAGCTGGACAAAGAACTGAGAGCTGTCTGCCTTTGAATGCAGGTGGCAGTTGGATAGATTCATTCAGGATCTAGGACCATGGAAGATGAGCCATGGAAGCTGAGAGCATGCCTTAAATCAAGATGAAAATATCTCTCCTTGGCTATTTAATTCAAACTGAGAAAATTATGACTTACTGTGGCCTAGGGGTGTAGAACTCTGACCTTTATATTTAGATGATTGAGTTAAGGACTTTTCTAATTAAGAAGAAAGTGCACTTTTTGACTGACCAGATTGAGACAATGTGATCTAGGGGTGGAGGACTTTGACTTTTGTACTTTGTGTCAATTAAGGAAGCTTGCAAGCTTAAGGATGATTGAATTAAGGACTTATTACATGATTGTATTACATGATTGTGTTACTAAATGAACTTTATCTTTTGCTTAAAACTATGTGACCACTTTAGTGATAAATTGTCAGCTTGTAACATTTTGAATGCTGTACTTTGATTTATGCAAATTTTTGCCTTAATTTAACATTGAATAAATAGAGAGTTCACTATACTATGTAATCAGAACCCTGAAAGCTGTTCACAGCAGCAGTCCTCTGGAAAGCTACTCATGCTTGGCTTTACAATATAAGAGAATAATTTATCTGCCTAAATCATGTCCAGATAGTCCTTAGTTATGGAGGAATGATTAGGGTTAGTATTGAACAGTGGTCTTGTATGTATGTATGTATGTATATATGTATGTATGTATGTCTCAGCCAAGTCAGGCTATTGACACTTTGGGGATTGCAATGCAATTTTTTTGGTCTAAAGCCTATACAATTTGTGTATTATCAAATGGTCAAAGTACAACCTAAACAAAAATGAGAAAAGGACGAAATCAGTTTTATTTGTATTGTTTATTTTGCAAGACACATAGCCATATATTCCATATTTAATTTATCACAAATAAGACTGGAGAAAGTTAAAAAATTGATTAAACAGGGCAGGGGTATTTCATGTTAATTCTTAATTCATCATCTTTAAGGACTTGTTATGTTATGCTATAGAATTTTGCCCCTGTCAGAACAAAAAAAATAATATCTAGTGGTTGGTGCATTTTTATTGAAAGGGGAATCCAATGTTCTCTGAAGTCCTAGAGCACCACATTTGTCTTTATCAACTAAGGGGATATTTGTAAAATATAAGCCATGCCATCAGGAAATCAGTCTCATAAGAGAGGTAGGACAAAACCCACCTTTGACAGACATACATGGAACTCCCAAAGAGTTTGTCAAGATGTCAAACATGAATATTAATACCATAAGTGTTGTTGAAATGATGTTTTTTTTATTTCCATAAAATCCTTTACCTTCTTTGGCAAAAGCTTGACTCAGTGAGAGAAGTCCCAAAGTAGTACAGCTATGTTAAAAAAAAAAAGGAAGTGATATTGAAGTTGAACTTTCTCTTCAAGTAAAGCCATGAGTTAATGCACTATCCTCCAATCAGAGAGGCAGATGAGAGTGAAGGGAGAGAGTACCAAAGCTGACAAAATCTTAAAGGATAATTTAAAAGTTTCCTTATTAAAATATTTATATATGTATAGTGCCTTTGACTTTAGAAGTACAATAAAATTATTATTTCATTTTAGGCACTACTAGTAACTATGTAACTTGACATCAAGCAAATTATTTAACCTCTGTGGATCTTGTTTTTTTATTTAAATAATAAAAATATTTGCTGAAATGATCTTTCCATTACAATATGATGGATTTAGTGATAGAGTTGTGACTAGAAGTTAAGTGATTTTTATAATTATAAAGTTACATTTTTCAATTAGTTATATGCTTTTATAGTGCTGATTTCTAGCTAAAGAGTACAAGGTTTGACATAATTAGCATTTGCACAAGTGGGCTAATCACCTGTTTCTAGTAAAAAGCACATGTAGGCTAGATTTGGGGGGGGAGGGGAGAGGGAATTTTTCATAAAGCTGTAAAAAAAAAAGGCCTTGATGTGCATTAATTGGTGTCATGTTCAATGCAAAGTGAAGAGTTACAGAAAAAAGGTGTGAACACTCTGGATAAGAGAAGTTTCAAAGGAAAAAAAAGTAGGTCATTTTTATTTTTTAACTTTGGTATAAATATCATAAGTTGGATATGTTCTTGACAGAATTCAAGGGCATAAAACTCATTTCCTTGTGTGGAAAAGACTTGTTAAAAATGTAGTCAAAACCAAAAGGGAACATTTCGTATTACTATGCCGCTAATATTCCTTGTCCAGTCTTCTCCTGTACACTACTCTTTCCTCCTTTCCTATCCTTTCCACTACTTCGATAAGTAATCATTTACCCTTTTCATTTATCAATTATCACTTGCTTGGTTTTAAATATTTAATTTTAAATGACTATGAATGTTGCTGTCTCCTCATATCTAGCTATGAAAACAGAAATTTCATTTAACTAAGAAACATGTTGTTCAGTCATTTTTATGTACAGCTTACTGGAACCCCATTTGGGGCATTCCTGGAAAAAAATATCCTGGAGTGATGGCCATTTCCTCTTCTAGTTCATTTTACAGCTGAGGAAACTGAGGCAAACAGCATCAGTGGTTTACTTAGGTTCAAACAGCTAGTAAATATCTAAGTCTTTATTTAATGCATGTTTTTGTGATTCCAGGCAAGGTACTCTATCCACTGCATCAACTAGCTGCCCTTTAAGAAACCTGCTCCACTGTTTTTAACTGAATTGGGCAAATAAGTCCATAAAAAATCAATATATTCATCCAAACATTTAACTAAGAAAAAACAAGTGGAATGGCCCACACTCTTTGATGGCATTCATAGTTGACATCTGGACCAATTGTTCATTAAGAATTCTAGGTAAGGGGGGCTAGGTGGCAGAGTGAATAGATCACCAGCCCGGGAGTCAGGAGGACCTGAGTTCAAATATGGCCTCACACACATAACACAAAACTACCTGTGTGACGCTGGGCAAGTCAATCCTAATTGCCCTGCATTCCCCACTCCAAAAAAAAAAAAAAATCTAGGTAAAACTCAAAATTAAGTAAGGCAAAATAGGGGACATTTGGGGTTGTAACTGATAAAAAATACAATAATAAAATAAAACTAAAATGTATGCAGCATTCTCTTAATCTTTTCAGGAAAGTATCTAAAAAAGAATTTTCTTTGACTTCACTGTAGTGACAATAAATTCATCCGAGTAAAAATATTACTGTAGATATTGACAGTCACATTTCAGGCAAAGGCTTTACTTTCCTTCTAGAGCCCTATTAGATTAAATGAATTAATGGATCAATTAATGCACCTTTATTCAGCATCCGTTGTTTGCAAGCCACTAAGGATACAAAAACAAAACAAAAACAACAAAGATAGTCCCTGCCCTTCAGGAACTGACAATCTAAGGGGAGGAGGCAACATGTAAACTGATACGTATAAAATAAGCTATAAATATCATGAAAAAGTAATGAACAGAAGGAAGTCACTGGAATCCAGAGAGATTGCATAAAGGCTTCTTGTGAAAGCTGTGGTTTTTTTTTTTATCGGAATTTAAAATTAGGCAGGAATGCGTGCAGACAGATTGGAAGAGGGCCTGTTTCTAAACATGAGGGAAAGACAAAAAAAAAAAAAAAAAAGAAAGCCAGAGAGTTGAGCCATTCAGGAGCTAAGATAGCAGGATAAGCAGTCAATGACCATAACTCTCCCATATTCTTCTCCAAACTATCGTAAGATAGTGAACCCGAACAATTCCTGGAAAAGGAGAAAAAGCAAAAACGTCGGGTAAAGCACTCTTTGTGCCCAAGAGATCCAGAAGATCAGGTGGAAATTCTGTCTCATTTAGGTAAAAGGGTCAATTTGGTCACTGAGAGATCATTAGTCATTTTGGATAGAATAGTTTCTTTGAAAGGATAAGGTCAGAAGCCAAATTGCAAAGGATTAAGAAGAAAGTGAGAAGAAAGAAAGTGGTGGTAATTATTGTAGCAATCGTTTTTAGGTTAGCTTCAAAAGATCGAGGTGACATAGGATGATAGTGAACAGGAGTGGAAGGATCAAGTGAGGATTCTTGTTTTGTCCTTCGGGATGAGGGAGACATGGGCATATTTGTAGGCATTAGGGAATGAGTCAATAGACAATAGACAGGGATGATTAGAGTAGGGATGCAGTGGAGTTAATATGTTGAAGGAGATGGGATACAAAGGTTTCACTCGAGCAAATGGAGGGGTTAGCATTCATCAGAAAGAAGGCTCCTCTTCATGTAAGAGAATAGAGGAGAGAGTGATTCCAAGAAGAAATGGGTGAAGCTTGGTGGAAACAGAACAACTTTTGGGTAGTGGACAATTATGGGCAGAGCAAAAAAAAAAAATAGAGGTGTTTCCTTTAAATGCAATATAATGAAAATAACAACAGCAACAGTTGCATGGTATTTACAGTACATTAGGGTTTGAAAAAAGATTTCTGTATATTTTCATTTGATTTCACACCATCCTTTTTGGGTAGCAGCTATTATTGTGTTCATTTTTTTTTTTTTACATATAAAAGAAGCAGCAGGAAGCAGTTAAAATAATTTGTTCAAGGCCACACAGCTAGTAAATATCTGAGGCAGGATCTAAGATCTCCTTTTCCAGATTCTAAGACCAGTACCCTAACCATTATTTCAAAGTTCCTCTTCTTATCCAATGCAAGAATTTTTTTTAAATTAAATACCTACCACCAAGAAAGTCCTAGATTCTAATACAAAATGGACAACTGTCCCTTACTTCACTGATTTTATATTCTACCTGGGGGTAGGAATGGTATTGATTATAAACAAATAAGCATAAGAATGATGTACTTTTAATAGTATTTTATTTTTCCCAATTACAAATAAAGAGAAGTTCTGCATTCATTTTTACAAAATTGTGAGTTCCAATTTTTCTCCCTCCCTCCCCTCTTCCTAAAACAGTAAGTAATTATGGGATATATATATATATATATATATATATATGTAATCATAGAAAACATATTTTCATATTAATCATATTGTGAGGAAGGAAACAGAGCACAAGGAAAAACACAAACAAAAATAATGAAAGTAAGACTATTATTCTTTGATTTACATTTAGAGTTCATCAGTTTCATCTCTGGAGGTGCATAGTATTTCCTGTCATTAATTCTTTGGGATTGTTTTGGGACATTTTTTTGCTGAGAAGAGCTAAGTCAATGAACAATGTTTTAAGGGCATAGGGATATTACCCCAAAACTTGGGAGATCCTTACAGGTTTCCTATAGAAAGTGGAATGTTAAATGAGTTTTATAGGATGTTACAGGCATGTGCTGATAGATATTAAACAACCATTCTCTGGGGGGAAATGCATGTATATAACATTTTAAATTTAATCTGGATCATTAATATTTTCTGCATAACTTTATTACCCCTGCAAAGTCAGCGAAATAATAAATCAAGCCCTGAATTGTAGAATTTGCCAATTTTCAAGGTGAAAAATCTCATAGCACAAATTTTACAGTGAGATTCTGGAACTCTTTAGAACTTGTTCCAACACCATGGCTAAATCTATTTTCTTTTTATTTCTATCAATATTATATATGATTTCCTTTTTAGAAAATCATTAGAATACCAAATACTATACCACAAAAGAAATAAAATTAATGCCTTTTAGCCCTGAATACACAAAGCACCTATAGAGTAAAGTAGATGACAACATATCATCTGTAAGTGTATCAAGAGGTTCTCCTCAGCACTGAAAGTATCCTTAGCGACAAATTTGTGATGGCACAAAGCTATCCAAAAGCAATATCCATCCATAAGCATTTCTTAGAGACTTCTATTACGGGAAATATTTTTATAGGCACTGAAGATGCAAGGAAAAGCAAAAGCAAATCTTTCCTGCCCTCAAGATACTTACACTCTAACAAGGGATGCCTCGGATATCCCAAAGGTATTGGGAATAAGCGGCTTTCTCTTGAGAAATTTAAAATAATTTTTAAAAAGGAAGTTTTGTCTTTGTCATCATGTGATGGGCAATGTTTAAACAAGGCCAGTGATAAAATAGTCTTTGATTTTTTGAAAATCTTCGTTCTCTTTATGTGTTGCATTCTCCCATTAGAATATGATCTTCTTTAAGTCAGGGGTTGTCTTATACCTTTCTTTGTACCCCCAGCATTTAGCAAAGAGTTTGTACATGACAGGTGCTTAATACATTCGTACTGACTATTGACCAAACAATGGTAACGTCCCACAATAGGCACTCAGCTACACTCATTTGTTATAAGAGTAAGTTCTAGCAGGTCAAACTGTAATAAACTGCCTTCTAGAAATACTTTTGTCTCCCATTCCTGTGGTTGTACATTTTCAATAATTTTAATAGGAGATTCAAAATAAGCAATAATAGCCAGCTATTGCAAAGACAAAGAGATAAATCTTTAGTTACCATAATATGATCATTTGATATAACATAAGGGCATTTAGGTGGCATGGTGGATAGAGAGTGTGCCTGCAGTCAGGAACACCTGATTTCAAATTTAACATTCTGAGAAACATGCTTGCTCTAGAAAAAAAAAATACTAGTTGTGAAGCCAGGAAAGTCCTCATTTTATTTTTACATTCATTGTGAATGGGTAACTCCATAATATAGTGTATTTGTTCAGGCAAATGCAAGGCTTTATATGGTCTGTTTCCAATTCAGATCCCCCCACCCCCCTTACTCTCCTGCAACCTCCTGAACTCCCCATTCCATGTTCCCTTACTTGATTTGTTCCCCCTCAAATAGCTTGTCAAGCATGTGTACAAGCTACTAAACATTTACTTGATCAGAAGCCTAGTTCCGCTAGGTCACAGCTCTGATTAGAACCATTTACTTCTGACTTACATACTGTTATCACGCAAAGCTGGGAGTAGTTTTAATGCTGTGAAACAGAGTTCCTTCTTTTGTTTGCCACAATTCCTACTCTTTTCTTTTATACAAATCCTGTCTCCACATCTTTCTTATATCTATATAATACTTTGTAGCAGCAAGCACCCCAGCGTCCCCAGGGTGTCTGCCACCACAGGTTCTTAGATCTGCATTGTTAAAGGAAAGCAACTCAAAATGGTTCAACAAGCTTACTTTAATCAGTCAGATATGTATCGTTTACCTAGTTTAGGGGAAAAAGGTCAGCACCCCGAACTTCAGATATACAGACAGAATTATCAAGACACAAACAGATCAAGTAGACAGATTTCCAAACTCTCCAACCATTACATCCATACCAAATAACATCTGGGTTTCAAAGCCGGGGGGCTCTGGACAACGGCTTTCCAGAGTTTCATCTGATCAAATCATAGAACGCTTCTCAAAGTGAGCCCCAAAACAAAGCTACACATCAGGGCTTATATAGCCTTCTCCTGGCTCAGAGAATGTAACAACCTTCTGGACCCACTGGCCAGTAAAGAAGTATCTACTGAAAAACAAGCCTCCCACCCCAGGCTCCAGGTGTACTTTAGCCTAGGGGCAGGGAAGATCTTTAAAACTTACATTCCCATTACATACCTCACTCTTTTTCTCATATGAATTATTTCCTTTACCATCTCCCCTTAAAGCAGGTATAATAAATGTGGGAAGGAGAGAGGTTGATGAATGCACTGACAAATCAAAGTGGGGCAATCTCCTTTGTAAATACAAATACAGAGACCTAAAAGAAAAAAAATAATGAAAAAAACAATTGCCCCTCTAAAATTTAGAAGTCTCATCTCATAGAGGTGTCTGTCAGGAAACATAATCTGAAGAAGTTTTCTGGTCCAGCACAGAATCACAACATCTTGTTATCTTCTTGTAGACACTCTTGTGTTTATTCTCCTACAAAAGTAATCTGGACACAATTTTAAAAGATCATTCAACCCTTATTATTCTTATAAAATCAAATTGGAAAATTGACCAATTTTCATGTTCAAGAAACTCATATTAAAACCTAGTTTTCCTAGACTTTACATTAATCCCTTATTCATTTCCCCATCAGGAGGATGAGATTCCCCTAAAGAATTAATAACAGGTTTCAATACATATATAAATACATCAAGAACTCAATTTTTACACAGTACATATCAAGTCCTAAAACAATTCCTATTTCTGGTCATGTTATTCTTTTTTAAAAATCATTTGGAGGATAGACCATAAGCCATTATTCTTTTAACATGAACTAATTGTAACAAAATTGAGAAAAGTGTGATATTAACTAGAAAAAAATATTTTCCTAAGACCTTGACCTAATTATCCCCATACTATTATATAGATTACAGGAATATATACTAATAACAAATGTTAAGGCTAAATAGCTAATTGTTTGGGTTAAAATTCTAAGCTAAATAACTCAATCTTATACTTATATCTTACTATAGTAACTTCAAATGCTCCAGTACTAATCTTATTATTTAATAGATTTGTTATTGTACTTACAAAAATTTGATTATAGAAATTTGCAACAAAAGTGCAAGGATATAACTAAAGCAAGTGAACAACATTTACCTAACTTTATGTCAGTTTCAGGCAGAAGTTGTGTAGAATGCCAACTGCATTGAACCAAGCTTAAAGTCTTTCATGTGCCATAGTGGGGAAATTAAGTCAGGTGAATTTATCTTAACTCACTTGGAATAGTCATTCTCCCAACCTTCTCATGATATTATACTCTGCAGTTCATAGATGTACTGCACAGGGATACTGCCACTATGTATCAGTGGCTCAACAACATTTATTGATATCCATACCTGGATTCAGACTGAGAATAAGTCAGTTAAAAGTACAATAATGTCATGAATAGCAAGTTCCAATAATCAGTTTCAGATATGCCTATAATCTCTGTAAAACCAATTGTGGCAGCTCTCCTGAGGACTATTTCTGTGAATAACTTTAAGGGTCTCATCACATAGTATAATGAGCTCTCTATTTATCCAGCAGTAAACTAAAGCATAACATTCAAGAAATTAAAGCATAACATCCATGGCAACATAACACAACAACTTACTACTGATGTGGCCTCATAGTCAAACAAAACATATAATTCAGTGTATCTTATAGTCATCTTTAAGGGATAGCAGAAAATATAAACATCATTTACCCCTATGTCACAGTAAGTTAAAAATCTCATCAGTCAATACAGAATATCCAAATATCAAATACAGAAATATCCTCTTTCATCTTGACTTGAGACTGGCTTCCAAAACCCATAGCTCTTCCTCCATGGGCTGACTGCTCTCAACTCTTGCCTGGATTCACACATAGGAAGCTCTCCTCTCCTGTTCAATATCTCAGCTCATGGGGACTACTCTACTCCAAGTTCTTTGTAGTTTTTGTTTCTAGGAAAAAAGAAAATGAAGCTTAACAGGGTTAAAACAATATTTATGCACATTACCAACACTATCATCTCAATTTACTTTCTGCCTGAGAAACCAATACAGAATGGCAAATAGTACTTCTGTTCTGAGGAATCAACCCAGATCAACAGAGAGGACTTCTATCTGAGAAATCAACACAGAACAACAGACAGAACTTCTGTCTGAGAAAGCAACACAGATCAAAAGACAGAGCTTTAATATCACAAACATTCTCTCTTTCAGTTCTGCCTCCTCCTAGTTCTGCCTGTGCTCTTACCTGTTCCTTTCCATTCCACTCTTTTTGCAAATTCATCCCACCATGGTCTCCCCTGTGATTACAGTCCTACTATTAAGGGACAGGGAACATCTTCAAATTCCCTTAGGCCCATTAAGGGCAGGGAAGATCTTCAAACTCCCTTAGGTCTGTTCAAGGCAATAGAGTGTATACTGTTTCCAATCAAAGACTATTGATACAATCAAAGGTGAGGCACAAGGACACTTGACTACCTAAAATTCAATACAGAAAAAATGCAAAAAAATCCTATTTTGCTTGTCATTCCAGTCTCATATTGGTTAAGGAACATTTTTAAAGTGAGTCTTAAGCAGCTCACATGCATTTCTACACTTGTTCTAGTTCCTGATTAAATAACAATATAAAATCAAATTTTCCATTTCTCCCCATAAAACCTTCTAGGTCTTCAAGTACCACAATATCACAATAGTAAAAACTTTTAATAAAGTTTAAAAGCATTTCACAAGTTTACCTCATTCTAAGAAAATTACAGTGAAATTCTTTTCACTAAATTGAAGATGTCTCCTACTTTCAGCAATTAATTTAGCCAATTATATTAATACCTAATTATTCTTACATTATTTTGAAACATAAGCATTACAGTAACTTCAAATGTCATTACATTTACTCAAAATGTATCCCACTCTTTTTATTTCAGAAAATGATTACACATTGCATTTGTATCTTTATTTCTTTTCCTTTTATCTAATTATTCCCATGACATGCAACATGTTCTTTTCCATGATTTTATCTTTCCCATGACTACAACTACCTATTCAGATTGAAAACTTCAAGATTTCACATACTTGCATTATGTTCATATTTTCCCCTGTTTACTTACTTTGATTATGGAGACTGCCATAAAAGGAAAAGTAAGGACCTGATTAGGAAAATTATCACAGCTTTACACATGGAGCATCACAACCAGTTTGTAGTCAGACTCAGAAATAATCAGGTGGTGAGTATTCCTTTCTTGAAGGAGCATGATGGGGAAATTGAGCCATAAGGATCCCCTCCCAGCCAGAGATTAGGACTATCTTTTCAATTTTTTCCTACTTGCAAACCTCCACCTTTGAAAGTCACATTTTCTCTGAGTAATATTGGTGGGTTATTAGGCTCAGAACACAATTTGCTATACTCCCAGAAACTTTTATATCAGATGGCAAGTTTCATTAATCAAAACTTTAGCAGGACTCACATCTTAAATTCTAAATTTGTTCTTTTTATTTTTTCTCTTTTTCTTAGAAATTTATTTGCTATTAGTTTGCAATATTCAGTTCTCATTTGAGTTCCAAAATTTTCTCCGCCTTCGTCTACTCCTCCCCCTGCCAAGACAGCATGTAATTTGATAAATATTCTACATATACCTTCATATTAAACATATTTTCACAATATTTGACTTGTAAAGAAGAATTATAGCCAATAGGATGATCCACAAGAAAGAAGAAACAAAAGAAAACTAGAGATAGAGACAGAGACACAGAGAGAAAAAATAGTTTGCTTCAATCTGCATTCAGGCTCTGTAATTCTTTCTCTGGATCTGGATAGCCTTTTACATCATGAGTCTTTCAGAGTTGTCTTAAAACCTTGCATTGCTGAGAAAAGCAAAATCTGTCAAAGTTAGTCATAACAGATACAATGTGCCTGCAAACGTGTACAATGTTCTTCTTGTTCTGCTCATTTCATTTGCCATAAGTTCATTTGTCTTTCCAAGTTATTATTAAGTCCATCTCTTCCTCATTTCTTATAGCACCATAGTATTCCATTACATTCATATACCACAACTTGTTTACTCATTCCCCAACTGATGGGCACCCCCTTAATTTCAAATTCCTTGTCACCACAAAAAGATCTGCTATAAACATTTTTTACATGCGGTTCCTTTTCCCATTTGTATGATCTCTTTGGGTTACAACCTTAGCAGTGGTCTTGATTAAAGTATTCTATTAGTAGGCAAACCATTACATCCCTTTGGGGATAGTTTCAAATTGCTTTATAGAACAGGGGGATCAGTTCATACCTCCATCAGCAATGGCTTAGTGTTCCAATTTCCCCACGTCTTCTCTAGCATTTATTATTTTCCTGTTTTGTCATATTAGCCAATCATACACGTGAGATAATTTGATTTGCATTTTTCTAATTAATAGTGATTTAGAGGAATATTTTTCATATGACTATGGACATCTTTACATTCTTCCTTTGAAAATTGCCTTGTTCATATCCTTTGACCATTTATCAATTGGGGAATGACTTGTTTTCCTATATATTTGACTCAATCCTCTGTATATTATAGAAATGAGGCCTTTATCAGATACACTGCTTGTAAAAAGTCTTTCCCAATTTTCTACTTCCCTCCTAATTTTGGTTGAATTGTCTTTGTTTTTTTTTAAACTTTTACATTTAATTTACTCAAAATTATCAATTTTTCATTTTGTAATGCTCTCTGTCTCTTGTTTGGTCTTAAATTGTTCCGTTCTCCATCTATCTCACGAGAAAAACTATTCCTTGCTCTCCCAGGTTGCTTATAATAGCAACCTTTATATCTAAATCATGAACCCATTTTGACTTTATTTTAGTCTATGATGTTAGACATTGGCCTATGCCCAGTTTCTGTCATACTATTTTATAGATTTCCCAGCAGTATTTGTGAAATAGTGAGTTCTTATCCCAGAAACTGGATACTTTGGGTTTATCAAACAGTAAATTTCTATGGTCACTGACTACTGTCTTGTGTGCCTAACTTATTTCACTGATCCATCATTCTATTTCTTAGCCAGTACTAAGTAATTTTGATGATTGATCCTTTATAATACAGTTTAAGATTGGTATGGATAGACCACCTTCCCTAGCATGTTTTTTATTAATTCCCTTGATGTTCTGAAACTTTTGTTCTTTCAGATGAATTTTATTATTATTTTTCTATCTCTAAGAAATAATTTTTGGTAGTTTAATTGGTATGACACAAAATAAGTAAATTAATTTATATAAAATTGTCATTTTTATTATATTAGCTCAATCTACCCACACGCAAATGATGTTTTTCCAATTTTTTAGGTCTGACTTTATTTGTGTGAAACATGTTTTGCAATTGTGTTTATAAAGTGCCTGGGTTTGGTTTGGTAGGTAGAGTCCCAAATATTTCATAATATCTTCAGTAACTTTAAATGGAATTTCTCTTTCTATCTCTTGCTGTTGAGGTTTTGTTGGTAATATATAGGAATGCTGAGTATTTGTGAGGGTTTATTTTATAGCCTACAACTTTGCTAAAGTTATTTATTATTTCAAGTAGTTTTGTACTTGATTCTCTAAGTATATCATGATATCATCTGCAAAGAGTGATCACTTAGTTTCTTCTTTGCTTTTTCTAATCCCTTCAATTTCTTTTTCTTCTCTTACTGCTAAAGCTCAAATTTCTAGAACCAAACTGAATAATAGGTGTGATAATGGACATTTTTGTTTAACCACTAATCTTATTGGAAATGCATCTAGCTTATCCCCATTTCATATAATGCTTACTGATGATTTTAGGGAGATGTTACTTATCATTTTAAGGAATACTCCATTAATTTCTATGCTTTCTGGCATTTTCAATAGGAATAGTTTTGCATTTGTGAAAAGCTTTATTGCATCCATTGATAAAGTCATATGGCTTCTGTTAATTTTGCTGTTTATATGAATAATTATGCTGATAGGATTCTGAATATTGAAACAGCCCTGCATTCCTGGTACAAATCCTACCTGATCAAATTGTTATCATCTTCAATATAACATGCTGTAATAGTTTTGCTAATTTATTTAAATTTTTTGCCTCTTTATTCATTAGGAAAATTGGTCTAAAAATTTCATTCTCTGTTTTTGCTCTTCCCGGCTTAGGTATCAATATCATATTTTTATCATGAAAAGAATTTGGTAGGACTTCTTCTTTGCCAATTTTCCAAAATATTCTATATAATATTGGAATTAATTATTATTTAAAAGTTTGACATTATTCATTTGTAAATACATTTGACCCTAGATTTTTTTCCCCTAGGGAGTAAATTAATGACTTGTTAAATTTCATTTTTTGCAATGGAGATTTTTGGCTATTTTATTTCTTCTTCCATTAATCTGGGCTATTTATTTATTTGTAAATATCCACCCATATGCCTTAGTTTGTCAAATTCATGGGCACACAATTTGAAAAAAATATTATTTTAATTTCCTCTTCATTAGAGGTGAATTTACCCTTTTCATTTTTGAGACTGATAATATGGCTTTCTTCTTTTTTTTTTAAATCAAATTAACCAAAGTTTTATCACTATTTTTTTTCATAAAACCAGCTCAGTTTCATTTATTAGTTCAATAGCTTTCTTAACTTCAACTTTATTAATCTCTCATTTGTTTTTCAGTATTTCTTATTTGGTATTTAATTGGGGATTTTCATTTTTTGCTTTTTCTAACATTTTGAAGTCTCACGACAAATTCATTAAACTCCTCTTTCTCTATTTTATTCATGTAAACATTCAGAGGTATAAAACTTCCCATAAGAAGCACTATAACTTCATCCCACAAATTTTGTTATGTTATTTCATTGTTGTCTTCTTTTGAATGAAGCTGCTGATTGTTTCTAGGATTTCTTGTCTCACCCACTCATTCTTTAATATTAGATTATTTATTGTCCAATTAATTTTTGTTCTATCTTTCTGCAGCTTTTTATTTCATATTATTTTTATTGCATCATTATCTGAAAAGTATGCATTTAATGTTTCTGCTTTTCTGCACTGAATTGTGAGCTTTTTATGCCCTAATATATGGTCAATTTTTTTGTATATGCCATGTAACACTGAGAAAAAAGGCATATCCTTTTCTATCTCCATTCAATTTTTCTCCAGAGGTCTGCCATATCTAACTAAGGAATTTCAATCAAGCTAATAGGGTATAGCCAGCTTCCTTTCCAAGCAGACTCTATTAGAGATTAATAATTATTTTGAACCAATATCTTGCCGTGGTCAATAACCATAAAAAGTCATACTTACCCCAATTTCATCCTGCTTTTCTACATTGTAGAAACTAGAGATTTAAATGTCTAACAATTTACACACCAAGAGAGTCAAATTTCTTCCCACACCCTCAGCAATTCATACCACTTATTTTACAATATTAAGCACTTTGCCTGATATCAGATGCATTGATTTAATTTAAACCTATATTACAAACTTTAGCTTTAGAATCCAGTCAGTACCTGAATTCAAACTCTCAGCCTTTCATTCTTGGCTACCTGGGTTCAAATTCTTTGTCATTTCTAAAATTTGCTAGCTTCATGAGCCTTAAACTTCCTTAGAGAATTTTCTAGCTGCTTGTTAAATTTCTCATCATAATACATAAAACATTTCACACAGACAAGATATTTGACAAAATAAAGTGCAATGGAAATAAACTAATTTAGAATTTGAGTTAAGACCAGTAAAAACCTCAGAGCTGTAATTTACTCTGACTGCTTTCTAGCCAATTAAAAAAATATCCTTCCTGAGAGATCTCTGCCTCCACCAGAACCTCTGACATGTTGGAATATTTTCCACACCCTCTGCTATGGGAATATTTTTGGAGGAGTGATAACTGAGGTTTTAATCCCTTTTTCCTGGTGCCTTTCTCTTCTTGTTCCCCATCCTACCTTCCTGGCCTGAGAGCTTTTTACCTTATAACTTCACTATGGCTTCTTCCTTCTGTTCTTTTTATGAGACAGGCCCCAATCAGTCACCCTCCTTTGGTTTGCTCATGTTTACCAGAACCCTTTTCAGACCTGAAGGATGGCCAAGCCTTCAAGGTGATACTAAAATAGTCAATTTTCTCCCATTGACCAGTGCACAAGGTCTTCTGGTCGCTGTGGATATATGTCTTATTTTTTTTGCCTGCATTCCTCGGTTTACAAAGATGCCAAAAATACTCATGGTAAGTTAGCAGTCCAAAAAGGGGAAACACTTGCTTACGGATATTCAGCCATTGGCAATCAAAGGTGTGCCTCCTGTTCTCCATATCAGACATTCTTCTTTTTAAAGCTGAGATCCCAGATGGTGAGACCTCAAATTGTGAGAAACATACTTGCCCTAGAAAGAAAATACTCATTGTGAAGCCAGGAAAGTTCTCATTTTATTTTTACATTCATTGTGAATGGGTAACTCCTTAATGCAGTATGCTTGCTCAGAAAAATAACAAGGCTTTTTATGATCTCTTTCCAAGTGAAATTCCAATCCCCTTCTTTTCCAATGGCTAAATGCAACCTCCTGAACTGCCCACTTCATGTTCACTTACTTGACATGTTTTTCCTCAAACAGCTCATCAAGCATGTGTACAAATTTCTGACCTTTTACTTAATCAGAAGCATGGTTCTGCTAGGTCATGGATCTGATAAAATCAGTTAACTCTGACTAACATCCTATTATCACTCAAAGTGTTATGTATATTTATATTACATATAATATAAATATATAAATTATATATATAAATTATATATATATATAAATTATATATATATATATATATTACTGGGAGTTTTTTTCATGCTGTGGAAACAGACTTTTCTCTTTTGTTTCATTCAACCTTGTGGAATTTTTATTGGTGTTTAAAATTTAAATAAGTAAAAGCTGTGACTTATAAGATTTCAAAGTGTATATATAAGCTCATACATGAAATATTTTATTAAATTTGACTAATATCTTTAAAATGTGACTTCATTATTTTTAAAATTGTTAATCATTTTATAACTTAAAAATAAATAAATAAGACATTGAATCTATGACATGCTTTAGTAATTGTATAGATTGTTTCTTTTGCAGATATTTCAATTTTCCTTAAATTCACTTGTGAAATTGATTTTTATGAAACTAACTTGTTAATATTTAAGACTTTTCTGATATGTCGTTGTTTCCAATGAAAGAATCTTTCAGAAATTCAATTTAATAAAAATGTGTTGCTCTCTCAACTCTAAATAGAGAGTGACATATCTTATTATACTATTGAAAATAAATTTGCCCAAGTAATCAACAACTTTGCAGAAGTTAAGGCTTCAAAACAGAAGCATTAGTTGCATACTTCAGCATATAAAAATGTAGATATGTTTCTCCCTCCCTTTTTTCAAACAATACACTGATGTAATTAAACAGTAGTAATCCATTTTCTCTGTTTTTAATACTGCAGTATTTATTTTTAATTGCTAGCATGGCTTTATATGCATATATTTGTATACACATAAATTCAAAAAGACAAATGTCATTGCATTTCTTTGCTGACTATTAGTATTGCTAATTAGTTTCCTTTATTATTACTAAAATAATTTTGTTCTGTAAAGGAGAAAGTTGTTAAAAACTTATACCTTCTGCATGTCAAATCATCTGGTTATGTCACTAGGGGAGATAAAATGTGAATAACTAGATAGATGTAAGATATAGAGAGAGCAGATGGAAGATTATCTCTGATGGTAAAGCATTAGAAGCTGGAGAAAAGATAAAAGCCTCCTGAAGAAAGTGAAATTTGAGGTGAATTTTGCAAATATCAGGAGTAGGAGACAAGGAGGGAGGGTACTCTTGGAATGGAATACAAACAGGGAAAAGGCATAGAGTTAGCAGATATGAAAGAGTTCTAATTTGCGAATGTGCAGGCTGACTAGTGTGAGCAGATTATAGAGTAAATGGAGGGAGTAAAGAGTAACAATAGTTTCATATTTCTTCTTTTCTATTGTGGGGAGGGGAGAGAACATAAGTACTTTGTAATTGAAAAAATAAGAAAGAATATAAATACTTATAAAGGTAGGAAGGCATAGGTTAGGAAAGAATTTGAATGTCAAGCAGCATAATTTTTTAAAATTAATATATAAAATAATCTTTATCCAGAAGATGTTATGGGACCTTTGGCACTCGCTTATCATGAGGGAGGTGGCATGGTTAGACCTATACTTTGGGAAAAATTAAATTGGCAACTACTTGGAAGATGGATAAAAAGTGGCTGAAACTTGAGGAAGTGAGAGCATTGAAATGCCTTTAGCAATACATTTACAAAAGATAAAAACATTCTTTTTAAATTGTTTAAGTTTGCACTTAACTAAATTAGTATATTTTCCTGAAACACAGATTGAATTTTATTATATCATTTCATAAAAAGAAGATATAATTCATGTGTTCTTACCATGTTTTACTGAACAATAATTCTTAGCATTTATCAGGAGCAGGGTAAAGATTAAAATAAAAACAATCACAAGTATCTTCTTTTTCAATGATCAAAAGATATCTTTCCCTTTATGAGATCAGCATTTTAAGTACCCTCAAGCCCTTCTGAGGAGACTGACAGTCAAGGTGATTCAGATTTTTTTGTTAGGGAGACAGTGTAATAAATAGTCTCATAATTTCAAATCATTTTCAACCAGTCAAAAATCATGGTACTGTGTGATTCAAATTCATTTGCATGTATCTCTGATGCTGAGGTGTTCAAGTGATGAGCACAAAGAAAAAAATGTGATTATAAGACAGGGTATTTTAGAATCAATATTTGGCAGGTATTGCTAGCAGGGGCATAAAATGGATATTTTGTCCCCAGGCAAGTGTCACAAAGCATGCCTTCATTTGAAGGTTGGTGTGAATACCACATTACTGAGGGAAAGAAAGACTATAGGGAACTTTTTCCAAAGGTACTATGGGAGATGAGCTCACTGAAGTCTTTCATCTGGTAGCATTCTATTTGAACTAATTATTCTTATTAATTAAGCTCCATTGTTTCTATTCTGCAGAAAGATTGCCAGTAAATGCTCCACAGATGTGGCACCTTCTAAATGTGGTGCCTTGTGGCAAAATTCTTTTTACTTTACCTTGCTTATGTCTCAGATTATTCATTTAAACATTTTGCTGAGCTGGGGTTAATTACACCACCAGCATGTAATGCTTTACCACAGCAGGCAGCATAGTACAGTGCACCGATTCTGGAGTCTGAGGTCCTAACTTCAAATCTTGACGATCTTTGTGACCTTGGCCAAGTAATCTAATCTTTTAGAATTTCTTTCCTTGGTTGTAAAAAAGTAAACAGAGGGGTAAAAATATAGGGAGCATCCTAGATACTAAGGAACTTACCAGCACTACATCTAAGGTACTATAGATCAATCTATATCTATACAGAATCTATTATCTAGATACATGATGACACCATATCCCCGAATTTTGCATAATATGAGGAAAGATATATGAGAATTGCATTTCTCAAAGAAATATAGATATTTGTTTAATAACAAAAAGTCGGTTAACACGAAAGTAAGCAAAAAACGAAAATGACAGTTATGTTAAATATTAATATCTAAGGTCAGTCTTATAAAAGACTAGAGGAAATGATATTTGATTTGGTATCTTATCATATTACAAAATTTAAATCATACTTCTTTGGATAATACTAATGAGGCTAAATCTGTCTTTTGAATGATTATCAAGTGGAATATAGCAATTCATACTTATTTTAACTAATTTTGAAAATTTCTCAAGCAGGGAGAATCTTAAGGAAATAATACAAAATTTGAAGGCTTGTTTCACAGTGCAAATGGGAAAACTATGGTGAGAAACACACACACAGGTACGGAATGAGAGAAGACATTCAACTATAAATAGCTATGTAACTATCATAAAAAGCAATAGTTGAGTTATTTCAGATAATTTTAAAAAGAGCAACTAAATGAGAAGGAAAAAAATGGTCTGAAACTTAAAAAAAATTTAATTAGGTATAAGAAAAAAATGTTTTAATTACTGTATCTTGAAAGCAATGAAATCATTTCCCCCCAAGGAAAGCATCATCCATATGTGTGAGAAAGAGAAAATAAGATGAAACCCCCACACACACTTGCATGACCTTCTACTACCCTTGTCTTGGGTTATCCCTTCAAGCTCTAAAAGCTATGAATCTATGATGAGTTGATAAAACTGATTCTTGCTTCTGACCTACAATACCTTAAGGGTTGAACGCAGGTACCCAGAGGACAAAATGTGAAAGCACTTCAATGTTTCACCTCTTTCTTTAAAAATTCACTTCAGCGATTAATGGACTGCCACACTGGTCACTAATATCTGTCAAGCTCCACGGGAAAAAAAGAGACTGAGAGAGAATGAGCCAAATTTGTATGGCATCAGATTGATACATTCTATGTTGGACACATTTTATTTATTTATTAAATTTTCCCTAGAAGTGTCCTAAGTGGCAAGTGATTTGGAGAATCTGTGCTTCTAAAGTGGGAAAAGAGTACTAAGGAAGATGCTGAGCAAAGTACAGAAGTTGTGTTCACTAAATCCAAGATGACCTCTTCTGGCAGGAATCAATTAATACAGGGAAGGTCAAGTCTGGAGATGACATACCAAAGAAATGATCAGATCTGAACTATCAATCAGCTACCTAAGCAAGAGACTGAGACATAAAAAATAATCATTAGAACCAGAATACATTACATGGAGCTCAGAAGTGACTGAGGGACTTTGCTCAAAGACTACTAGGATCCATTTAGTCCTCAAGACTCACACACACACACACACACACACACACACACACACACACACACACACTAATGATTACCAGACTACACTGACAAGGAGACATGAAAGACAAGAAATACATTGAAGATCTACCCCAGGACCTTACACAGTGTTACTATTAATCTTTTTTCAAGAGGAATTACAATGATGAAATCATAATTATTGTTAAATTACTTCTTTAAAAGTATGAAGAGTAGTTCAAATGCAAAATATTACTGTGGTAAATAATATTTTTATTTTATTATAGAAAGAACAGTGAATCTACTCACTAGTTATGTTACTAGCTTCTCTGTGACTCAGCTCTCCCTTCAGCAAATGGGAATGAGTACTTAACGTTATGCACTTTATAGGTAGTTCAGAAGAAGCTCTTTTGTGAACTGCGCTGGGCTATATAAAAAGTTTAAGGCTTTGATATGTAGTTCAATGGTAAATTCTCTATCAATGTTGTTGTTCAGATGTTTCAGTTGTGCCCTACTCTTTGGTATTTGTTGGCAACTGTACTAGACTGCCTTAGCTTTTACTTCTCTAGCTTATTTTACAGATTAGAAAACTCAGACAGGGTTAAGTGACTTGCCCAGGGTCATACAGCTAGGAAGTGTTTGAAGCCAAGTTTAAACTAACAAAGATGAGTTTTTCTGACTCAAGACCTGGCATTCTATCCAGTGTGTCACCCAGCTATGGAATGCCTGTTCGCATTAGAAGTTAAAGGACTTATTCACAGTCATACAGCCAGTGTCAGAGGGGGGATTTATAATTCTTCCTTTGAGATGGAATCCAGGCCTTCCTGTCTCCAAGGCAAACTCTTTAATACAGCATCACTCTATTGCTGTTGTTGTTGCGATTGTGGCTATTGTTTTTATTACTATTATTACAACAAATCATGTTATCAGATAATTACTTTTCTGCCTCAGAGTTATGAGTTCTTTTCAATTGTTAACTAAAGCTAAGGAGAAGAAAAATACAATGGATAGGATCAAACAATTTAATGCGGTATGATCCTATTTGTCTTTATTTTCACCTCAATAAATAAAATGTGGCAATAAAATCACAGACTCAGTAATAAAAAAATAAATCACCACTTAACAGATAAGTAAACTGAGAGAGCATTCATGGAGAGAAAGAAAATATAATTTTACTGGAAAAGGTCAGAACTTTCTCTGCAATTTATAGTCTTAGGCAGCTGCTGTCACTGAGAGGTTAATTGATTTGTCCTGGGTCTCACAGTCAGGAAGAATCAGAGTGAAAATTTAACCAAGGTTTTCCTGACTTCAAGCCCAGACTATACTGCCCTTGCCCTATCATAGACTACAATCAAAAACCTGAAGCTCAGCTACTAGCAGTAAAGAGATAAGAGAAAAATACTGTTAATAAATGCTTGAATGTGTTTTTTGAAAAAGATATGGGCTTAGTTTCCTTAAGACAAAATTCTACAAAAATCCTGTCAGGAAACTATGAGGCAGAATATAAAATCAAATTATTCAATCTAGATCAGAACTGAGAGCTAACTGGCCCAGCATAGGCCTAAAATACTATAAATGCTGCTACACTGCTGAGTGGGTATGAGAATCATCACTGGAAAGGATGGACAGAATTACTGTCCTGTTAGTTAAACCTCCTCAGGCATCCAGACAGGGGAAAAGAGCAGGAGGCAATAACTGTGAACAGAAATTAAGTGGACAAAGGCAGTTCTCCCCTGCAAACCACAAATTCTTTGTCCTTAAAAGAAAGGGAAGAAGATAAGATTAGCAGATATTTTGTGGTAACATCTAATTAAAACTGGAAGTCTAGGAGAGTTTGAGCAAATGCTTGTTAAAAATAAGCAAAAGGCAGAAGCTTTTTTCACATTTCAGCAGAGCTGCATGGGGCATCTAGTTAATAGAGTGCATAGAGTGTTGGTCCAGGATTTGGAAGGACTAGAATTCAAATCTATCCTCAGACACTTACTAGTCATGCGATTTTAAACAAATCCCTCACCCCCTGTTTGCCTCGATTTCCTTTTCTCCAGCAAGATCTCATAAAAATGAGCAAAGAGTAAGGATGATAAAACAATTGTCTTAACTGTCATTCTAATGCATTTTCCACTACATAAAAAAATCCATTTCATGTGAACAAGCCCTCATGAAAACAATCCATGTTTATAAGGTTGTATCTAGATTTATTTCTATCTTAATTCATACTGACACATCATAGGATGGAAAGTACCTCTAAATAAATTTGATATGCTATAGTCTAAGCAAAATGGTCTAAGTAATTAGCAACATACACATCTATATATGTATGCATGAATGGATGGATTTTTATCCCTTTAGAGTATCAGTGAAAAATGGCAATCACTAGAATATGCATTAATTTAATTCTTTAATTAAAAATATTTAAGTGAATTTACAAGAAACTTCTCTACATTCCTTTCCAAGGCTTGACCAAATTCATAGTTATAAACATTAAGCACCTCAGTCAATAAGAAGCAAAAAACTTATTAGTTAGTTAATTCACAGTGTTTTCAGGATAGGGGAGTTAATTCCATTTAATGAACTCCCAGTTATAAAATAAGGCTTCATTAATTACAAAATGTAATCTGCCATAACTAAAAAAACCTAGGATACTTAAAAAAATAAAAGAAAACAAATCAACAACAAAAGCTTAAAATAAAAGTTCCAAAGTCATTGGACAAATTGCTTAATCTTTCTTGTTTTTAATTTCCTCATCTATTAAAAAGAATGCAAGCATGTCATGATTGCAAAGGTCCATTCTAGGTTTCAACCTATATGCCCTTTTACTATAACTACCTTTTAATCAATCTCAGTAGCCGTTCTGTTGATTTTTCCCAAAACCAGTAGGTATTGTATTACTAATTATAACCAATAATTAATAATTCGTTGATTTCGTTAATAATGGTTGGATAGTGATTGTCCTTCATGCTCAAAGAGAACCAAAATGTCATAACTCTGTCTGGGTCAGGGTGTGCCAAACTATAACTAAACAGACCAATATAAGCTCAGAAGGCTCTACTGCAAACTGAACACAAATAGTCCATATGAATATTTTTAGAGTAAAGATGACTCTAAATTTCGACATTTCACATTTCTCTTGATCTACTGCTATTTTGCTGTGCTCTCTGAGCACAGCAGCTCTTTGCCACTGACATACCATGCTACTTGGTCCTGAGCCAGTGTCTCCAATGCCTCACAATCAATTCCAGAGTTCTTCAGAGAAACCTTGATAGTGTCCTTATATTACTTTTTTTTCCTGAACTCTGTGTCAGGACTTGCTCTGTGTGAACTCGCTGGAAAATAGTCTTTTAGGCAAGTGGTAATTTAGCATTCAGAGCATGTGCTTTCCCTAGCAGAGTTTGAATGGTTGGCAGTACAGCTCAAGAAAGAACCTCAGTGACCAGAACCTTCTCTTGCCAAGTGATCTTCAGAATCTTCCAAAGACAATTCAAATAGAAGTGATTTAATTTCCTGGCATGGCCCTGACAGTTGTCCAGGTTACACAAGAATACAATGATGAGGTCAGCACAGTGAATCTGTAGACTTTGAGTTTGGTAAGCAACTTAATACTCTTTCACTCTTCATTTCTGAGCCTCGCAAACATGAGCCAGCTCTGGCAATGTCTGTATCAAACCCATCATTTGTGCATACATTGCTGGAAAGTATACTGATAAGGTAAGTGAACTTATCCACATCTTTCAAAATTTCTTGATTTTGTATAACTGATGGTTCCACATATGGATGGTATTCTGCTGGCTAGTGAAGGACCTGTGTTTTCTTGGTATTAATTCTTAGGCCAAAATTACTACAAGTTGCAGAAAATCAATCAATACTCAGTTGCATATCAGCCTCAGGGGCTACATTGAGTGTATAATCATCTGTGAACAAAAAGTTAGGTTCCTATTCTCACTCCATTTTAGTCTTGGCTTACAGCCAAGTGTAGGAGCTGACCTTGATGTCATTTTTACCCTTGCTGAAGGTGTCTGACAACATAACTGAAAGCATTATATCAAAAAGCATGGGAGTGAGAACAGAACCCTAATTCACTCCTCTGGTGACTGAGAAAGCACAAGAGCATTGTCTATTATCACTGAAGTCATGCAAACGTGCCATCATGGCACTGGCATACAATACTGATGAACTCCTTTAGGAAACCAGATTTTGTCATCATCTTCCACAAGCCCTCCCTCATGACTGACAATATCAAGGCCTTGGTCAGATCAAGGAATGTTGTGTATATATCTCTGTTTTTACCCCTGGAATTTCTCCAGGATTTGTTTGGTAGCAATCACCATGTCAACTCTTCCTCAGCTTTTCTGTAGTGACATTAGTTCTCAAGTAAATGATCATTTTCCATGTGAAGGATCTGAAAATAATTTTGCCAACAATAACTAAGAGACTAACCCCCTTCCCATGCACACTGAAATTGTCACAAGACAAACTATTTTTCCTTTATAATGATGAACCACGGAGACATTCTTGAACTCTTGGGGGATAACTTCCTTTTGCCATATAACCTGGAAGATTTCAGTAAGCTTTTGTATGAGCGGTGTATCCCCTACTTTGTGAATCTCTCCTGAAATGGAATCAGTACCAGGCAGTTTGGGACATGAAATAAGTCTAATGGCATTGAAAACTTTATCAGTTGGAAGTTGGATTACAGGGGAAATCACTTCGATCTGAGGTCACTGGCATCAGCATTGGATGTCGATGATTTGTTGAGTACACTATGGAAGTGTTCAGCCCATCTCTCCAGAATCATGTCCTTATCACTAATAAATGTGTCTCCATTAGAGTAGAGAAGTTTAGATACACCATAGTTCTTTGGTCCCAAAATAGATTTCTAGGAATCAAAAAAAAAAAACAACAACTTTGGGTTGTTACTATCAGATTAAAATTGAATTTTATTTGTCTTCTAAATGAGTTAAGAATTGTGCATCTCTTTAAGCTTCATTTGTACTTTCCTTTTGATGGAGTTAATTTCTGCCTTCTTAGAGACAGAACTATACTACTGATAAATCCTTAGAGTTCTAATTCTTCTCTTAACACCTCTTCAATTTTCTCATCATTTTGCCAAATAAATCATGATGTTTACAGGTGTTTTGGCCCAGATGATTAAACATGGTGCTATATACCAAATCTCTGAAAATTTCCCACTCTTTTTCTGTTTCGCTGTTGTTAATCATGTTAGCAGCAAAAGGTTCATACGCAGAAAAGCCCTCTAATCTGTTGATATTAAGTCTTCTGGTAGTTGTCTTGCCTTGAGACAAACCCTTTTTTCTTTTTTTTTTTGAATGACAATTTTTAACTTGGAGAGGATAAGTCTAAGATAAATCCAACACTCTGTACCATACATCACCTACATCACTTTTACATCCTTTCTATATCTTTTTTTATGATGACATAGTGTATTAAATGCCAATGTTTACTGTATGGATATATTCATGAAGTTTTATTGCATTTAGGTAAATGGACAAGAATATTGGAGATGAGAATGTCCTGACACATACACAAATGTTTATTAGTGAATGGTCATTGTTGTTGCTGTTTTTGACTCCATTCCTTCCATGGATTCCCTGCCTTTTTTTGATCGTCTGTGCCATATCTGACATTAAAGTCATCCAGAATCATAAGACTGTCCTACTTCAGTATGTTGCTGATGAGGGTCTCTAGATCTTCAAAATCTTTTTTCCTTTGACCTCATCAGTGGTTATCATATACTCTGATGGTGGTGGTATGGTGTTTTCTTGAAAGTGGCAATCACATTGCCATGAACCTGACATTCATTCCTTTTGAGAGGGAGGCATGCTTATTGGCCAAATTAGATTTGATTGTGAAACCTATGTTCGTTTCATAGTGCTACCCAACACTGTGGACACTACAGAAACATATGCATCTAGCTTTGATTTTGGCAATCTGGCCTTCATTGGCCAGTCTTGTTTCACTTAATACTTCTATTTAGATGTGATACCTGCTGAGTTCTCTCACAACAAGATCTGTTCAAATCATCTTTCAGGTCAACTGTGTTTCTTGTTCACTATAAGCATGCACACATTTCATGTACTAATGATGAGTGGCATCTTCTTCACAAGAGTTTTTCTACAATTTTGTTTTTCATCTTCAGTGCAGTACCCCAACTTGTCACAGGAGGCAGGTTAGCATTAGGTGAAGTAGAGCAGACAATATTTAGGTTACCTTTTCTAGTTCCTTTCCTTCCACCAGGAGGTAAACAGTGAGGTACTTTAAAAAGGCTTCTCAAATACACAGGGGACTGCTGAATCTCACTGCTGCTTCCATTCAGTGCGATGACCCTGTTCATTTGCAAAGTCATGAGTACAGGTCTCAGTCTATTCATTCCCGCTACTTCCTTATTGGCCTCTTGCCACAAGACTTTGTGGTAGGCAAACACGATGAAAAGGTATGGGTGATTTCTTTTGATTTGTGTATAAACTGGAATTAAGTGAGGCAAAGTTGTGCAAAGTTGTCAGCCTTTCTCTGTCTTCCAGAGTCATTGAGTGCAGTGGCAAGGCAAAAGTCAGCATAACCAGTTATGGCCTAGGATGCAGTGGATGGCCTTGGCTTTTTTATATCTGACCAAGTTCTCAGAAATTCACAGAACCTATTTCATCTGCCTTCATGTCCACTAGAATAAATTGTTCTCATATGTCCATTCTTTCAGGGGAAGTATTCATATAGTTGGGTTAGAATCTACCCTCCCTTGGGGGGCCCCAGTGTCGGGATGACCTGAGGATCGAATCCAGGCTCAGACACTTAGCACCCACCCAGAAACACCTGGCCGTGTAACCTTGAACACGTTACTTAACCCCAATTGCTTAAAAAAAAAGAATCCACCCTCCCCTCCCCCCTGCCCCAAACTCATTGATGGGTTTGAGACCTATCAGTTTTGCTCAACCTGGTTTTGTGCATCTGCTGAAATGGTTTACTGAGAT
This sequence comes from Petaurus breviceps papuanus, assembly GCF_028583685.1. NCBI lineage: Eukaryota > Metazoa > Chordata > Mammalia > Diprotodontia > Petauridae > Petaurus > Petaurus breviceps. Next base: position 10,874,020 of record NW_027186304.1, on the reverse strand, counting down.
GAAGATGCTGCTTTTGCTACATACTCTTGTAATTGTAGGTCAGATTTGGGTGGCTGGTTGAACAACAAATGCAGAAAACAACCTGAAAAAGACTTACCAGTCCTTAAACCAGAAATATTTGTCTTCCCCAAAGACACATATGTCCCGGCTAATAGTAAAGATAATAATTGATTATATAATATTACAATATGATATTGTATTGTGCTAATAATTGTGATGTTGTGATAGAATATTTTGAGATTTGAAAAGTGTTTGACAAGTGTTACTTTAGTTTCTCTCCTTAGAAATTCTGTGATATACTTTTTATAAGTTTTATAAGAATTCTGTAGTGTAGAGACTGGAGTAAGTTTCAGAGTCAGTGACACCACAGCTATGTGGCCCTAGATGAAGTACTTTACTTCTCAATGTCCCAGGCAAATCCTTAAGATTACCAAATTTAGAGTAGGTGTGAGTTTATATAGGGAATAGAGTCAAAGACAGTTTAAAATTTTAATTTAAAAAGTGAATAATACAAATAAGTAAATAATAAAATAATATTAATAAGTAAACTGAGGGAGGAACTTGTTCCTCATTATATGACTACTGTCACAGGTGGAATTTGAACCTGAACCTTCCTGATACCAGTCCAACATTTTACGTTTTGTGAACTGACTGCAATTTGAAAGGCATGCCCATTACTATGGTACAGTCAGGAAGTAACTACAAAATGAAAGTAAACTTCAGGGACTTGGGATAAAATGTATTTTTAATAAATATAGAGAATATAAGAATAACCTCAGCATCTAAAAGTAATGATGAATATGAGTTCCTTCTGGAACCTGAAAATCTTATCATAATAGTTATACATTAAGGATTTTAGTTATACATATATATATATATATACACATATATATTGAGAGAGAGAGAGAGAGAGATTGTTCTCATTTAGTATTTCTTCTTGCTTGTTTTCTTTGTACTTTATTTAGATTATCAAGGTAGAGTAAGGATAGGAGAAATGATCATTTTTACAAATGATTTTGTGAGATGATTGTAACACTTTGAATAGCATTATATGCACCCCCCCATGCCAGAATTAAAACCTGATTAAAGACTTAAAGACTTTAGGTTCCATATGATTCAAGTATGCTTCTACCATTTAATATTTTATTCAAATTTAATTTACTTTTTAGTTTCACACACTATGTTATCTTTCCTTTTGCTTCAAAATTGAAATAATGAAAGATTTTCCTAGAATTCATTGTTATGAAAATCATCAGGATTTGTATGTAATTATAATTATTAAAATTATTTGATGAAATTTTATCAGAAATATCTTTATCTTTACAAAGAACCTTTTTATTAATCTGCCCGCAAAATTAAACAACTTATTTAGCCTAATTAAAATTTTCTAGCTGGAATTAATTCTATTGTTATTAAAGATATTTCCCACCTTAGATAATATTCAATCATGCCAAAATTATGACCTGACCAACTACATTTAATAACAAAGTGTTGTATATTCCCCTTCATGACTATATGGATGAAAACTTTTAATGGATGACAAGAAACAAGAAAGAAAGGGTAACTATAATTTTCATTTAAGTGAAGAAGAAAATTACAATTCACTAATCACACTTATTCAAAGCTTGTACAAAAATATTGTCTAACCACACTCTATATGAATTAGATTGTGGAGTATTTTTGAATGAGAAAATTTGGATATTTCACAAATTTCTTTAAATACCTGAGCAAAATAACCTGACATCCCTAGGCATTTTGCTCTATTTCCTAGCCCCTTCTTTTTTTTTAATTCCCTGACATAATAAAGGAGACATATAGTAAGATGGATTTCCTCATTTCTAAGTACTATTGCACTAGCTGTCATTGGAAATAAATTTATCAATTCCCTTTTTGCATCATAACAGTTTTCCTGTTTTTCTTCATTCCATTCTTACTGTTAAAAAAAAATTCACAAATGTCTTCTAACCCTTTAGAAGTTTTTCTTAAAACATTAGCAGCACTCTCAAAATTATTTTCCCATTTGGTCTTTTACTTCTGCCAATTTTCTGATGAATTTCACCTTTCTATATTAATCTTCAAGTAAAAATAAAATTCATTGAATGCTAGATATCTACAATTATTAATAGACTATTTTTAAGAATTTGACTTGTGATAAAAATGTTTTATTTTCTTATTAGGATTAAAAATATTACTTATTTTAACTTTTTTTTAAAAGTTGAACTACAAGTTCTGTACCTCACTATAGCTTTTTTACCACCTAATGAGAAGACAAGTAATATAATATCAATTATGCATGTGAAAATAATGTGAACCATTCCAATATTAGCCATGTTGCCGAGAAATAATGTAAGAAAAAGAAAATGAAAAATATACTTCAACTATTACTCAGATTTCATCAGTTTTCCCTCTAAAGTTGGATGGTAGTATCCATTATGAGTCCTTCAGAATTTTATGGGATTATTTTATTCACTGAAGGGACTAAGTCTTTCACAGTTGATCATTGCTACAATATGTTTGTATTACAAAATTCTTCTGCTTCTGCTCACTTCATTCTGCATCAGTTCATATATATCTTTCTAGTCTCTTTTTCCAGAAATCATCCAGTTTATCATAGCACAAAAATATTCAAAGAGAAACATATCATATCAGTCATTCTCCAATTGATGTGCATCCCCTAAATTTACAATTATTTTCCACTACATGAAGAACTATTATAAATATTTTAATTTTATATGTCTTTTACCCTTTTATTTTCTCAGTTTGCAATACAGACCTAGGAGTGATTTTTCTGGGTCAAAAGATATACACAGTTTTGTAGCTCTTTGGGCATATTCCAAGTTGTTCTCTCAGGTGGGCCAGTTAACAATTCAACTAATAGTGCATTAATGATTTTGTGAGATGATTGTAACACTTTGAATTTTTCTACTCCAAACATTTATCATTTTTGTTATGTTAGTAAGTCTGATATGTGTATGGTGGTACTCTATAGGTATTTTAATTTTAATTTTTCAGATACATAATCATTTAGAGCTATTTTAATATGACTATTGTTAGCCTCGGTTTCTTCCTTTGAAAACTACCTGTTTATATCTTTTGATCATTTATCAATTAAAGAATGGTTTGGTACTTTAAAAAAATAAATTTATTTCCATTCCCTATTTGACAAAAGGCTATCTTTATTAGAGAAGAGTATTGTTTTTTTTTCTTTCAGTTTCTTGCTTTCTTTCTTAATTGAGCTGCATTAGTTTTATTTCTGCCGTTAAAAATGTTGATGCTCTGAAACTTCTGGGACCCAAGAGGGCAGAGTAAGCAATAAGTTGCTCTCACACTCCCTTATTGACCTTGAAAAACCCAGAAAATACTGTTCCAAGAGAAATAATAAAACAGCAGAATTATGGGGTGAAACAATTTTTTGGCTTTCCAGCCTAGGGGAATTAATAGGAAGGTCCCCTCTTGTTTTGACTGAACGGGATCAGTGCAGGATGGGAGGCATTGTGGTATTTCAGTATCAAACCCCACCTCAGGGGACCAGTAGGAGATCCTGAACCCCATGGTGGTGGAGTGAGCAAGCACCAACACCAGGACCCCCTATGTGCAGTGCACAGCCGGGGAACTGGCAGATGCCAGCATGAAGAACCACCACTTTTGCTAGAGGATGTGTGTCCACCAGCAGCTGAGCCAACCCATGTTCTAACAGAGCTCTGGGTGAAGAGGCAAACTCCAGTGATCAGATCACCCCCATCCCCAAACCCACAAGCTTTAGCATAACCCAGGAGAGACACAGAAAAACCCCACTTGGCCTCTACACAGAAGCCACCACCACCAGCTCTACCTCAGCACCTTGTAAGCTACAGTCTATATAGAATGCAGATGCCAGCATGTGAGGCCCTAGCACACAAATCCAGATACAAGGCACCTGGCCCTCAGTACAAGAAAAGTGGGACAGTGTCCCCTGGGTTCCAGAAGCACAGTAAAAGCCAAGACAAAGTCAAACATCAGGAGCAAAAAGGAACATAGAAAAAAAATATCATGAATTCTTACTATGGGGACAGGCACGATCAAAATACAATTCAGAAGAGGACAGCATTAACAAAATATCAATTTCAGAGGGGGTGGCCAGGTGGCGCAGTGAGCAGCCCCAGAGTTGGGAGCCCTGGGTTCAGTTCGGGGCTCAGATACTAAACACCCACACAAAAATAATAATAACTGGCCACGTAACCTTGCACAAGTTACTTAACCCTGATTGCTTAAAAACAAACAAACAAACAATACATCAATATCTGAAACCTCAAAGTGGCATATAAACTGTTGTTAGCCCCGAAAAGCCTTCTTGGAAGAACTCAAAAAGAATTTTAAAAGTTTTTTTTTTTTAAGTTTAAATGTCAAATGTTAGACAGGTATACAAAATGAATAATTCTTTTAAAAATACAATTGACAAAATGGGAAAAAATACACTGAAGAAAACAATTTCTTAAAGAGTAGATTTGGACAAATGGAAAAGGATGTATAAACACTAACTGAAGAAAACAATTTGTAAAAAAAAAAATAGAATTGGCACGTGGACACTAATGTCTCTATGAGACATCAAGCATAAGTCAAACAAAATCAAAAGAATGAAAAAATAAAAGAAAATGCAAAACACCTCATTGGCGGAACAAACAAAAAACACAACTGACCAGAAAATAGATCCAGGAGATAATTTATGATTTTGTGGTCTACCTGAAAGCCATTATTAAAAAAAGTATTTATTCCTTTAGAAAAGCAGGTCAAAGAACCTATGCTAGGAGACCATCCTGGCTGTTTTAGAGTACTTGCTAATACAAGTGGATAGCAGAATGGATTTAAAAACCAGCATCCTACAAGAAACATATTTTAAGCAAAGGTATTCACAGAGCAAAAGTAAAAAGTTGGAGTAGAATATATTATACTACAGCTGAAGTGAAAAAAATAACAAAAACACAAAAAAGAGGTTTTGCCATCCTGCTCTCAGACAAAACAAAAGCAAAACAGGTCTAATTAAAAAGGATAAGGAAGGAAACGATCCTACTAAGTAGAACTATAGACAATGCAGTAATATCATTACTAAACATATATGCACTAAATGATATAGAATCCTAATTCCTAGAGGAGATGTTAATTGAGTTAAAGGGGGAATAGACAGCAAAATTATACAAGTGGGAGATCTCAAAGTCTCCCAATCAGAAATATATAAATCTACCCACAAAATAAACAAGATAGAAATTAAGGAGATGAATGAATTTTTGAAAAGTTATATATGGAAGACCACCAGAGAAAACTGAATGGGACTAGAAATAAATGTACCTTTTTTTTCCAGCAGTTCATGGAACCTACACACACACACACACACACACAAAATGGCCATGTATTAGGGCATAAAACTCTTTGCTACCAAGTGTAGAAAGGCTGAAACATTAAACCAATCCCTTTTTTGTTCAGATATTGATGGAATAAAAATTACCATGTAATAAAGGATCATGGAAAGATAGACTAAAATTTTATTTGGAGCTAAATAATCTAATCCTAAACAATGAATGGGTCATAGAAGAAATCAGGGAAATATATAAAAAAATGACCATGATGAGACAGCATACCTAAACTTATGGGATGCAGTGAAAGCAACTATTAGGGGAAGTTTTATATCTCTAAATGCTTACATGAATAAAATAGAGAAAGAGGAGATCAATGAATTGGGCATGCAAATACAAAGGGTTGACAGAAAAAATGAAAAATCTCCAATTAAATATCAAATTAGAAATACTGAAAACAAAGGAGAGATTAATAAAATTGAAATATAAAAGCTATTGAACTAATGAATAAAATTTAGAGCTTTTTTATGAAAAAAAAAAATAGATGAACCTTTGGTGAATTTGATTAAATAAAAAGAAAGAAGAAAATTAAATTACCCCTACCAAAAGTGAAAATTGAATTCACAACCAATTAAGAGGAAATTAAAATGATGATTAGGGGATATTTTCCCAAATATATGCCAATAAATTTCACAATCTTAGTGAAATAGATGAATATTTACCAAAAAAATATTAATTTTCCAGATTATCAGAAGATGAAATAAAATACTTAACCCCATTTCAGAAAATTCATCTGGAAGAGAAAAAAAAGGTCCAGAATATCAAGGGAATTGATGAAAAGAAAAGCAAGGGAAATTGCCTAGCCATACCAAATCACAAATTGCATTATAAAGTAGGAATCGAAACTATTTGGTACTGGCTAAGAAATAGAAAGTTGGTTCAGAGCAATAGGTTAAGTCCACAAGATATAGTCAATGACTATAGTAATCTATTGTTTGATAAACGCAAAGACTCCAGCTTTTGGGATAAGAACAAACTATTTGAAAAAAACTGTTGGGAAAACTGGAAAATAGTATGACAGAAACTAGGCATAGATAAATACCTTTTACTGTATACAAAAACAGAGTCAAAATGGGCACACAAATTAGATATAAAGGCTGATACCATGAGCCAACTGGAAAAGCAACAAAAAGTTTACCTGTCAGATTTGTGGGGAATAGAAGAATTTATGACCAAACATGATATATAAAACATTATGAAATGCAAAGTGGATAATTTTCATTACATTAAATTTAAAAGGTTTTATACTAACAAAGCAATTCAAAAAAGATTTGGAGGGAAGCAGAAAACTGGGAAACATTTTTTACACCCAATGTCTCTGATAAAGGCCTCATTTCATATATATGTAGAGAACTGAGTGAAATTTATAGGAATACAAGTCTTTCCCCAAAGGATAAATAGTCAAAGGAAATTAAGAGGCAGTTTTCAAATGAAGAAATTAAAGCTATCTATAGTCATATGAAAAATGCTCTACATCTCTAATGATTAGAGACATGCACATCAAAACAACTCTGAGGTACCACCTCAAAGCTATCCTATTGAGTATTATGGCAAAGACCAGAAAATGATAAATGGTGGAGAAGATGTGGATAAATTAGAACACATGTATAAAACATTTTATTTTAAACCTGTGAATTCCAGATTCATTCCTATCTCCCTTGTCACCCACCCTTACTGGGAACATAGTCAATTCAATATAGGTTGTACATGTGTAGCTATGCAAAACATTTCCATAGTGGATACATTGTGAAAGATTGACTATATTTGCCTCCATCCCATCCCACCCCCCACTTGTTCTATTCCCTACTTTTATCCTGTCCCTTTTCAAAAGTGAACTTCCAACTTCCCTCTACCCTCTAAATCATGATTGATTAGAGAAATGCAAATTAAAACAACTCTGACGTACCAAATCTCACCAATCAGATTGGCTAATTTGGCAAAGAAAATAAAATGATTAATGTTAGAGAAGATGTAGGAATATTGATACACAAATACATGGTTGGTGAAGTTGTGAACTAAACATTCTGGGGAACAATTTGGAACTATGTCCATAGGGTTATAAACTGTGTATACCCTTTGTATGCAATACCACTACTAGGTCGATATCCATAAGAGATAATTAAAAATAAATAAAAAGGAAAAAGAAAATAAAAGGACCCACATGTAAAAAAATATTTAGAACAGGTCTCTTTGTGTGGGAAAAAATTGTAAATTGAGGGGTGCTCATCAACTGGGGAATGGCTGAACAAATTGTGAAATATGAATGCAATGAAATACTATTGTGCTTTATGTAATGATTAGCAGGCAGATTTCCAAAAAATCTGAAAAGACTTATACATACTAATGTTGAGTGAAGTGAGCAGAAACAGGAGAACATTGTACAGAGTAATAGCAATATCTTCTGATAATCAACTTTGACAGACGTACCTCTTCTCAGAAATGAAATGATCTAAGATAATTACAAAAGACTCATAATTTGAAATCCTATTGACATCCAGAGAAAGAACTGTGTAGTTTGAAAGCAGACCAAAGCATACTACTTTATCTCTTTTTTTCTTTTTTTTCCATTTTTTTCTGATTCTCCTTTTACTACATAACTAATGTGTAAATATGTTTAACATGTTTATACATGTGTAGTCAATACCAGATTACTTGCAGTCTTTGGGAGGAGGGAAGGTAGGCTGCAAACAGTTGTAATTCAAAATCTTGTAAAAATAAATATAGAAACATTTTTTTTAAATTAAAAAGTAAGAGAGGTCAAGGAAAATTATGAAAAGAAAGAATAATGATATAAAAATCATCCAAAAAATCATCAGATTTTTAAAGAAGGCACAAAAAATTGAAGAAAGTAACTCCTTAAAAAATGAAATTGACCAAATGGTTAAAAAGCACGACAATCCAATGATGAGAAGAAGGCCTTGAAAAACAGAATTAGCCCAATGAAAAAGGATATACAAAAGTTCATTTATGAAAATAATTCCTTAAAAACTATAGTTGGCAAAGAGTAAGCTATTGAATTTATGAAACAAAAAGAACCAATGAAAGAAAATCAAAAGAGTGGGAAAAATAGAAAAAAAAAGGGAAATAGTTTATTCCAAAACTACTCAACTGGAAAAGAGATTCAAGAGAGAAAATTTAAAAATTATTGGGTCACCTGAATGCTATGACAAAAAAATGACTCAAGTAATCATCTTTCAAGAAATTATCAAGGAAAACTTCTTAATATTTTAGAACCACAGTGGCAAATAGAAACAGAAAAATTCAGTAACCTCCTCTTTGAATAATACACAAAAATGAAAATTCCTATGAGTATCTTAGACAAATTTCAAAACTCCTAGGTCATGGAGAAAACATTGTAAATCATTAAAAGAAATAGTTCAAATATCATGGAACCACAGTCAACATTACAGAAGATTGAACACCTTCTACTTTAAGGATCAGAAGGTATGGAAGGTGATATTCCAGTGGGGAAATGTGCTAGGATTACCATCAAGAATCTACTGCCCAGCAAAACTGAGTCTAATCCTTCAGGGGAAAAAATATACATATGATAATGAAATAGAGGACTTTCAAGCATTTGTGCTAAAAAGACTAGAACTAAATGCAAAATTTGGCTTTCAAACAGAAGACTCAAGAGAATCATAAAAAGATAAACAGGCAAGAGAAATCAGGAAGTGTTCAATAAAGGTAAACTGCTTACATTCTTACATGGGAAAATAATACTTTTAACTCCTAAAAGTGTTCTCATTAGGACAGTTCGAAGGAGTATACAGAGTCATGGGCATAAATTCAATGTGAAAGTATAATTATCTAAACAATACAATTAAGGGATGAGAAAGAAGAACGAAGTGGGGGAAGTGGAAAGGAAGAAGTAGAAAAAGGTAAATCATCTGACATAAAGGAAGCATGAAAGACATTTCATAGTGGAAAGGAAGATGTGGAAGTCAAAGGGGGGTGTATGCACATTATTCTCATTGGAACTGGCTCACATTTAGAGCAGCATATAAATCTACTTTAGAATATAGAGAATTAAAAGGGGAAGGGCATAAAACCCAGAAGCAAAGTACTTTAGAAAATGGACATGGTGAAAGTACAGAGAAATTGGGATAAAGGCAGAAATTAAAATGGAGGGAAATACATAGTCATCATCATTGTGAAAAAAAAAAATTCCAGCAAGTTTCTTTCAAAAGGACATCATTTCTCAAATAAATGTAAAATAGTGCCTAACTTATAAAAAATTAAGATCCATGCCTCATTTGTTAAACTAATAAAGGATATGAACAGGCAGTTTTCAAATGAAGCAATTAAAGCTATCTATAATCATATAAAAATGCTTTAAATTACAATTGATTAGGTAAATGCAAATTAAAAGAACTTTCAGCTACCACCCCACACATCTCATTTTGGATAATATGCTAGAAAAGGAAAATCACCACTGTTGCAGATTATGTAGAAAAATTAAAATACTGATGCATTGTTGGTGGAGTTGTGTATTGATTCAAACATTTTGCAGGACAATTTGTAACCATGCCCAAAGGCCTATAAAATCATGATAACCTTTTGACTCAGCAATATCACAAAGAGATCATACAAATGGGAAAAGGAACTACAAATACAAAAATATTTATAGCAAATCGTGGCTGAGAATTGGAAGCAGAGGGGATGCCAATCAACTGGGGAATGGCTTGCCAACTTGTGGTATATAAAGTCATATTTCTTTCCTGTCATATTCACACTCTGGTCCCAACCTTCCTTCTAGCTTAATTTTCCTTTACTACTCAGAAACACTCCATTACAACTAAGTTGAACTCATTTTTTTTAACATTCCCCACTTCCCTGCTTGTGCTCGTGCTTTCTGCCTCAAATATCCATTCTACCTATTGCAACCTATCAAAATTCTACTGTCCTTCAAATCTCAGTCCCCCTCTCAGCTTTTCTGCTGAGACTTTCCTGATCACTAGCCCAGCTAACAGTGATCTCATTGTCTAAAGTCTCCTGTAGAACTTATTGCCTGTACCTCTCCTGTGACTTTTCACATTGATTTTCTTGTTCTGTAGCTTCTTATGTATGTGCCTTTTCTCTTCTACCAGGTTGCAAACTCCTGGAAAAAAGAGAATGTGCTCTTTTGTATCCCTCACTGTACCTTAAAAATCTAATAGCCAAGTCTTCATAACTTTTGCATGCTTAACAAATTTATTTCCAACTTGGTTTTATTTTTCTTGCATCTGAAGATTAAAATTCAGCAAAGTTTGAAGGTTATTGATTTAAACAATTTTGTGTTATGTCAGTGAGCATAAAAGTACACACACATATACACTCAGGGATTCCCTAGAGGAGGAAAAGTGATTTTGTTTCTTCATTCTTCTTACTAAACAGGATCCTGTTAAGTATCCCTTGAGATCAGAACCTTGTTCTTGAAGAAAGTGTTGGTTTTAGAGGCCTGGGAACAGATCATTACAATTAGTCTTTCAACTGATTACATTGATTTTACTTGTAACTTCATCTGGATTTCAGTTAAAATAAATACAAAGCAGGAATAAGACTGATTTATTTTATTTTAATGTGCCATAACATTTTGTCAAAAATTGTATCACAACAAACCCATTTTGTAAAATGAAAAAAAATGCATTACTTGGGGTTAATAACAACATATTTTCATTTCCTTTTCTATTATCTGTTGTAAGCTACTTTTCTTTTAGTGTATTTCATCAGGCAAACTTCATTTTATTTTTTGCAGTTTATTTTTTATTTTTGAGTTTATATCATTCATTTTCACACGATTTTGAGTTGCAAATTTTCTCCCCATTTCCCCACCCAACAACCTAAAACAACAAACCCACTGAATATCACCTCCCCCAATCTGCTCTCTCCTATATCTTCCCCCAATCCACCCTCTGACTTTCCGGTAGGGCATGGTGGATCTCTATGGCCCAATGACTGTATATCTTTTTTTCCCAGTTACATGTAAATTAATAATAACAAACAAACACATAAATAGATAGATAAATGAATGAAGAAATAAACAATAGATAGATAACAAACAAATGAATGAACGAACAAATAAATGAATGGATGAATGAATGAATGAACAAACAAATGAATGAATGAATAAATAAATAGATAAATAAATATATACAACATTTCCCTACCTCCCTCGTCACCCACCCATATTGGGAAGATATTCAATTCAATATAGGTTTCACATGTGTAGCTATGCAAAACATTTCCATAGTGGATATATTGTGAAAGATTGACTATATTCCCCTCCACCCCCCAATTGTTGTATTCCCTACTTCAATCCTGTCCCTTTTCAAAAGTGAACTTCCAACTTCCCTCCCCCCTAGTCTTTCCTCCTTTCTATCATACCCCCTCTTACCCCCTTCCTCCCCTACACACCTGTAGGTTGAGATACCCTATTTAGTGTGTATGTTATTCCCTCCCTGAGCCATATTCATTGAGAATAAGGTTGACTCATTCCCTTTTGCGTTCCTGTTCTTCCCCTCCACTGTAACAGTTTCCCCTTGCCTCTTCTATGTGAGATAATTTACCCCTTTCTATATCTTCACAGCTCCTCTCATTATATTCCTCTCTCTCCTCCAAATTTAACCTTTTATCCCTTTCTATTTAACTGGTCCTATAAACTCTGTCTATGTATATCTGTACACACACACATATGCAGTTATATATGTATTCATATACCCATGTACCCTCTTATGCAGACATACATACATACATATATATATATATATATATATATATATTTCTATTCTCTTCAACTTTCCTCATAGTGAGAAAAGTTTCTTAAGTTACAATTGTCATTTTTCCATGTAGAAATGCAAGTAGTACAACTTTGATAACTTCCTTATAATTTCTTTTCCCTCTTTACTTTCTCCTGCTTCTCTTGCTTCTTGTGTGTGAATGTCAAATTTTCTATTCAACTCTGGTTTTTCATCCAGAATGCTTCAAAGCCCTCTATTCCATTGAATGACCATATTTTCCCCTGAAACACGATTCTCATTTTTGCTGGGTAGGTGATTCTTGGTTTTAATGGCAGCTACTTGGACCCCTGCAACATCATATTTCAAGCCGTTCAATCCCTCAGTGTAGAAGCTGCCAGATCCTGTGTTATACTCATGGTGTTTCCACACTGTTCAAATTGTTTCTTCCTGGTTTCTTGTAATAGTTTTTCCTTGATCTGGGAACTCCAAAATTTTGCTATAATATTCCTAGGAGTATTATTTTGGGTATCTTTTTTTCAGGAGGTGATTGGTGTATTCTTTCAACCTCCATTTTGCCCTCTGGTTCTAAAAAAATCAGGACAATTTTCCTTGAGAATTTCTTGAAGGATGTTCTAGGTTCTTTTCTTGATCATGGCTTTCAGGTAGGCCAACAATTTTTAAATTATCTCTCCTGGATCTATTTTTCAGGTCAGTGGTTTTTTTCAATGAGATATTTCACATTGCCTTCTATTTTTTCATTTCCTTGGATCTGTTTAATAGTATCTTGATTTCTCATAAATTCATTACCTTCCATTTGCTCCATTCTAATTCTGAAGGAATGATTCTCTTCAGTGAGCTTTTGAGAGTCTTTTTCCATCTAGAAAATTCCACTTTTTAAGGCATTCTTTTCCTCATTGACTTTTTGCGGCTCTTTTGCCATTTGAGTAAGTCTATTTTTAATGTGTTGTTTTCTTCAGTCAGTTGGTTGACTATCTTTTTATAATTTTCTTGCATCATTCTCATTTCTCTTCCCAATATTTCCTTCACTTCTCTTATTTGGTTTTCAAAATCCTTCTTAAGCTCTTATATGAACTGTGAGCAGTTTATTGTTTCCTTGGAAGCTTCTGCTGCAGAAGGTCTGACTTTGCTTTCTTCTTCCTGTTCCATGCCCTGATTCTTTTTGTCTCCAAGAGAGGAATCCAGAGTCGGACCACTGTACTTGCCTTGATTTCATTTGCTCATGTTCACTCGATTACTTGACTTTTGAGCCCTTTGCCACAGTAGAACTCTGCATCCAGAAGGGGGCATTTTTTTTTTCTGAATACATAGGTTTTTCTCAGCTACTGGAGCTATTTGTTGGGTGCCTTCTCTGAAGCCTCCCCCTGCTATGGCAAACTGGTCATGCACCCCGGACCTCCACTCTAGACCACAATCCAGATTCAAGCTGTGTAAAGCAAGAGCGATTACCCCTCAGACTGGTTGCTTCTACCTCCTAAAATCTGCAAACCAGGAGCTGAAGCTGTCAAGTTGTGAGAGCAACCAGCAAATTCTCGACCCAGGGGCAAAGGCCGACTGCACTCCCAAATTCTTAGGTCCCAATGTCCACACTGCACTGACCTCTCAATTTGTCCTTAGCATATGTGGGTTGATAATTCTGCAAACTGCCACAGCTGCTGGTAATCTGAAGTCCCTCCAACTGGTGGCTGCTGGTGGCTACCATGAGGCTAAAACTTTGGGTTGGGGGTGTGGGTATTGGGCTTCGCCCCCAAAATGCTACACTGGCTGCTTCCTGCCAGCCTGTCAGGATGTCCTCAATCAGAGGTTAAATTCTCTGTGTCATTTTGTGGGTTGGGTAGCTCCAAAGTTTGTTCTGAGTTACCTTTTACATGAATTGGAGGAGTTGGAAGTAGGAGCCCTGAGGAACTCCTGTTACTACTCTGTTCTCTTGACTCCACCATCCCCATCAGGCAAATTTTAAGTTAAATTCTTCTCATGTGACTTTTCACATTGAAAAAAAAAATTGTTTTTCCCATGAAACAGGACAGGTGCTAGTTTCGTTTAAGACTTAACAGACATTTTGGGTTCATTAGAACGTTTAAGGTATATATTGAATAAGCAAATAAGCTATGCTAATTATTCAGGGAACTAGGCGCATGATCAATAAATGTTTATCAAAGAATAATAATAGTTAGTGAGGGTCACAAACCACTTTACAAATGTCATCACATTTAATCTAGCTGCTGTTGTTACCCCAGTTTTACAGATGAGGAAATTGAAGCAACAGAGAGATTAAATTACTTGTCCAGGGTCAAAAAGCTGGTAATTCTCTGAAGCGGTATTTGAATTCAGATAGTTCTGCCTCCAAGTCTAGTGTTCTATCTACCAGTGCCTCCAGTTTGTCCTATACTCTGTTGGTGTTAGACACAGTACTAATTGCTAGAGATATAAAAATAAGGAAAATAAGTTTCTGCCTTCAAAGAATTTTAATTTTAAAGGAAAAAATATAATAAACTAATGTAATTAAATAACTTATATAATTATAATGTTAAAATGGATACTTTGATTTGCTTGCACCCCCAATTATCCAGGTAAATAGAAGAACTATATGAGGACTGGCTATATTGGCTTAACATACCAACAATGCTTTGTGTTGATCAAGTAAACCACCCTGGACTCATAGAAAATTAGCATCTCTGAAACCAATTAAGCAGATACCAGCTTTGAACCATACCCTGAGCCATTTAATGGTTTATAGAACTTCCAGAGACATCCTTATCTACAAAGGTTCCCAGCTTTATTCTCCCTTGTATAGTTTATAGGCCAGCCTTGAACATAAGACTGATTTTTATATCAAAAAGCCACATAGCTCACAACTGGAATTCCCCTTCCTTGAGAATGAGGACTATTTCCCACCTATTTCTCCAGATATCCTGTATTCCTTTTTTTGAAAAGTATAACTATCTCAGCCTTTTGAGCTGGAACGTGAATATGTCAAAACAGACATTGTTCCAGCTTGCAAGCTTATTCCTAGACAATAAAACCATCTGTGTAAACTGTGATAGGAATCTGCTTCATTCCAGGTTCCCTTTGGGGGACCATCCCCTCCCCCGATTTAACAGTTCAATAGGGTTGATCAGTATGCCTGTATCACAATTTTCAGGTAATTACATATAGACTCGTACCATCATTTTAAACTCATTTTGTATTAATTTTAAGGTGAATACAACCAGTCTTTCCATATAGAATATAAGCTCCCTGTCATCAATATTTTTATGTCTCCTTAGCAAATCAGATAATTATGGAAACCCCAATTTGAAAGGCATGCCCAAGGTCATTTAGTCTCACTATATTTGAAACAAAACAATTTGATTAGTAGAATAAATTTGAATGACTTATGAACTCAGATTCATTATATCTCCTTAGTGCTATAATTCTTTCCTTGAATTCCTTTTAAATATGGGAAATATTGATTGAAAAATTCAGAGGGAAGTTCTATTACATTTGCTTTTATCTGTTTCTTGAAGCGTGGTAAAACACCAAAACAAACAGATAAACAAAAAAGCCTTACTGCTTTCTATTCATAAGATAACAGGTTAGTCATTAATATTTTGGGATAATACTTTCCTTATCTGTAAAGTGAAGGTGCTGCAGTCTGTGACCTCCAAGTTCTCCTTCAATTTTAAATGTACTTCCTATGACCCTAAGATTAAAGTACAAAACAATATAGGTACACACAATCCAAATAAAACTTAGGTGAACAGAAAATGATATTTGTATATATCTTAATTATATATGTATGTTTGTGTATGTGTGTGCATGTGTGTGTTTATTATATGTACTAATTTTATCAGTGTATACACACATAGACATTAAATTCATGAAATTGTACCTACATGGGTGGAAGAAACTAGTGCTAATGTTTAGTCAGGAGAAGAGAAGGTCCAAGAAAGACAATAGGGGCGGCCAGGTAGCATAGTGAGTAAGAGCACTGGCTCCATTGTTGGGATGACCTGGAGATCAAATCTGGGCTCAGATACTTAGGATCCACCCAGAAACACCTGGCCATGTAACCTTGATCAAGGTACTTAACCCCAAATGCTTAGGGGCAGCCAGGTGGCTCAGTGAGTAAGAGTACTGGCCCCAGTGTCAGGTTGACCTGGGGATCGAATCCAGGCTCAGATACTTAGCACCACACCCAGAAATAATTGGCTGTGTAACCTTGAGCAAGTTACTTAACCCCAATTTCTTAAAAAAAAAAGACAATCGTTTTCTTAAAATTTTTTGAATAGATGCCGTGTAGAAGAAGGATTAGATGAAGGAAGATGAAGCGGGACCAATGAGTAAAAGCAGAAAATCATTGCATATGGGCTCACTTTCAGACCAAACAATTCAACTTCACAATACTTAGAAGGGTCAAAAATGTACATCAGGCTATCTTGGAAGGGGTTGTGTTCCTACCTCTTAAAGTTTTCAAACACAGAGACTGAGTGACCCAATGTTGGGTATGTTATAATCGTCATTTTTTCCAGTTTGGGCTGCTTGGTATTTTGACTGTCTTCAAATTCTAAAAGCATTTTATACTAGTAGGACGACAATATCATGTGTGTGTTTGAGTGTGTGTATGTTTTAAAGAGACTTTGTGGGTTTTTGGAATCTTTGAAGGAAAGATTTTTAAAGTATTCAAAACTCAAAAATGAAATTTACCAGGATATGTAGTTTAGACACATTTTAACAAAATACTTGGGGAAAATAATCTCATGCTATTTTTGGAGAAAAGATGCATAGAAGTGGACTATGCAATAATATTATCATATGGGTCAATAAGCACCCAAATTAAGCACCCATATAGCTGGACCCAAAGTGAATTTTGTTGATTCATTATAGACCTGAATGTCTACAGTGAGGTGTTAGGGATTTCTGTTCTGTTTTTCAGTAACTCATTTTAAGACAAAGAAGACATTAATTGTAAATATCAAATGTCAAGTTTATGCATCGCTAAGAGGGAGACCTAATAGAAGTAATAACAGTTGGAATTTATATAAAAAAGTCTTGGGGAGGCTAGGCGGCACAGTGAGTAGAGCATTGGCCCTGGATTCAGGAGAGCCTGGGTTCAGATCCGGCCTCAGTCACTTGACACAAAATACTAGCTGTGCGACCTTGGGCAAATCATTTAACCCCGATTGCCCTACCCTCCCTCCTCCAAAAAAAAGCAAAAAAAAAAGTCTGGCATCACAGCTACAAAATGAATAACAGGAGTTTAGGTAGCAATTTATTGAAAAAAAAAAAGGAAATTTTAACAGACTGTTATTTGTAGTGAGATTAAAAAAGCCAAACAAAGGTAATCTTAGGATACATTAAGAGAAGAATGGAGTATAGGACTAGGGAAGTGATATTACCATTGAATTCTGACTTAGACATTCCACATAAGGAGTGTTATGTTCTACATATGGCATGTTGCAAGGACACTGATAAACTAGAAACCATAAAGAGGAAGTTATTGAGTATAATAAAAAGCCTTGAGACAATGACATATAAGAAATGGTTAAAGATACTATACAGTCTTTAGACTAAAGAAGAAAAAATCAGACACAGGGCAAAATGATAGCTGTCTTCAAATCCTTAATAGTCAATCAAATATTAAATGTTATACTTATTCTTATTGGCTAGAGAAAACAAAACTAAGACTAAGAAGTAGATGTTGCAAAGAGGCCCAAAAGTTTGATATAAGAGGAACAAATGATCTTATCAGTACCATATTATACATTATTTTTTTCTGATACCTTTTGATTCTAATCCCTTTCCTCCATTGATTATTTTCAACTTAGTTCATATCAGCTTTTATGTACCTATGTTGTCTCCCTTATTTGACTGCAAGTTCTTTAAAAGGAGCCTTTCTTTGTACCTGCAGTACTTAGTGCCTGACCTATGGTAGGTACTCAATAAATACTTACTGGTATTCTAAAAGTGGGATGAAATGACTGGAGAGGTAGTAGTTTCTTTCTCAGAGGGAAGCTTCAGACCAAAATTGGGTAGTTTACTTGTCAGGCAAGTATAATAAAACAAGCTTAATAAGAAATTCAGTCTCCAAAACTTAAAGAAAAGGCACCTTGAGGAGACGTTTTACCCTATGTTGTCCCTTCCTCTCCCCAGCTCCATGGAAGTGAGTAGGTGAACCTCTACCTCTGGCTTTCTTTGGGGTTCTCTGCACCCCAGTTTCAGGGGCTGTGTTCACTGTGGGCCTCTGCATCTGATTTTATTTGGGTGTCCCTATACCCCAGTTTCTAGGTCTCTTGTGCTCTGTGTCATTAACTTAAAACTTTATCTGCGTTTTCTAGTCTATTCTTTTAAAATATTCAGAGTATTGGGTCTTAGAAATTAAAATGTTACCACTAGAGATTATGAAACCAGATTTGATTTGCTCAACCCTGTGTAAAGTACTCTGTGTAGCAGAATTCCTACTGAGTAAGTTCTTAAAGGTCTGGTAACTTTGCTCTTTTGTTTTGGATAGTTTGATTAGGTATGTCATTGCCATAGGGGGAAAAAAAAGACAAAAAAAAACCAAACTCAACATCCTCCCCAAAGTTAAAATCGTTTGGTACTTAGGCATTTGTGATTATAGAGATTTTTGGTTTTATGGCACTTTATGATTTGTGGTACTTAAAAGATACTTTATACCAACTTGGTTTTGATAAATCCCAATCTTTAAGCTTTCCTCTTCATTTATTTTATGAAAGTTTAGTGATTATATACTTTAACATCAGGATAAATTGTAAGCTTTCCTTTTAGAAAGGGAAATACTTTTTTGAAAGCAATTGGGGTAAAGTAACTTGCCCAAGGTTACACAGCCAATTTTTGGTGTGGGTATTAAGTATCTGAGGCCAGAGCCAATCTGGGGTCCTCCTTACTCCAAAGCTGGCCACCTAGCCACCCCTGAGAAATACTTTTCATGAAGAAATGTTTTTCAAAATCTTTTTGTTTGATTTTAAAGGTCTCCTACATTTTCATTTGCAAGTGCATTTGTTGCACTAATTTGATACTGATAACAATTATATTCAAACCTACTGAGAATTTTCTAAGTTTCACTCCTAGGTTTCTTGTATACATGGATTGGCCCTAAAAATGTGCTTTCAGGGAGACATTAGTTCTTGCTTCAGGTATCCTAAGAAAGGGCACTACTCTCATGACTGTTGGTCTGAAAGGTTCAGTGTCCTACTCTATATTTTTAAGGGGTGGACAGAAAAGTGAAAAGTTAGAACATTAAAAAACAGCTTAGAAGCTTTGATGGTTTACAAAGTTTTGTGATCAATCTTTAAGGAGTTTTGAAATATCTGTAACACCTGTCACTTCCTTATCCCACTCCTTCTCTTTGAATTAAGAGGTACATCACTAATGCCATATTCACAGTGCCCATGGTGGCTATGAAAATGCTGGTGTATTTGTGAATCACAAAATGTAACAGAGTCTCCACATGGAGCACAAAACCAAAGCATTTATTCAAATACCAGAAAACTGATTCCCAAAACCAGAAAGCTAAATTCATCATAGGAATGAAGAAGTTGGTACACATAACCAATGAAGCAAACACCAACATTCTGAACCTTCCCTCTGTCCTACCTTCAAAACAAAACAGACTCCCTTAGGCAAGAATACCCCTCTCTCACTCATGCTAGCTGCTCAGTCTCCACACTGCTTGTTCCCAGCAGTTCAGACTCTTTCTCCTGCTCCCTTTGGTTCCACCCTTCCTATTCTACCCATTCAGCAAGCTCCCTTTCCCCCTGCCTGTATGTTCCATGTGATTACATTTGGCCTCTTAAGGGGCAGGGAAGATCTTCAAATAACCATTACCATTACATTCAGCTCCAAGATCTTCCATGTCCCTTACACAATTCAATGGGAGTTTAGGGATAACTGGTGTCAATAGAACTTTATATCAATATAATAAGAATAACACACAATAAACACAGAAAACAGTATCTTAGGCTGGAACTTGAGCACAAGCATCCCATCATTCCCCTTCAAACTAATGGGGCCTAAAATCTTGGGGTTAGGGGGAAAAGGTCTCTTCTTCAATACCTTATTGCTGCTGAAATTGGATGTAGAGCTGCCCCTTTCTCAAGAGGTCCCCTTTGAGAGGCCAGTTCTTTAGCCAGCATTCAGAGTGTGATTGATACTAGATGCAGGGGTATCAGGTCATAGTGACAGGGGGTAACATCCAGCTTAAGTGATCAGGCATCTACAGGTGGAGGGTACCAAGCCTGCAGGAAACAAATCTAGAAAACTAGGTCAAGAGACATAAAACCAGGAAGAAACAAGGAGACAATAATCAGGAACAGAATAGAAATAGGGTCAGCCTTGTTTTAGGACTCCATGAACCCACAATTTTAGCCTCCCTCATGGTAGAATATATGAGTTAAGTGTACAATTTGTTAATCATCTCCTGAATAAACAATAGTTACAGTATTAGACTTCTCATGTGCAATAATCTCCACAGTCTTTGGAACATAGTCTGGCTTCTATTTTACCCATACTTTAACTTCCAATTTTATTCTATCAGTAGAACTAAACCCTGCAGTTCCTCTGATAGTTATTTTGGAAGAAGGGTCAGTTTCTACAAGTGTTATTGTTGCACAAGGAATGATAATAATTTGAACTATTTTATCATTTTTACAAAACTGTATGGGTTCTTTACCTAAATTATGGAATGTCACAATAATTTCTCCTAGATAATAAGAATATACTACTCCAGCCAATACATGTATTTCTTGAGCTGCTAATTCTTACTTAGGTAAAATCTGTCCAAAATGCTTTTTAGGTATTCTTATACATATACCACTGGAGATTTTTCTTATTTCTTTTCTGTCCAACCCAAAATCTTCTAAACAATGCAAATCATATCCTCCTGAATCAGGTGTTCCTGGATATGGTGCTGAGACATCTGACCTCACAGTCCAATACTCAATATTTGGATCTTATATGTTTGTTGTTTTCTAATTTGCATATTTAGAATCATCATTTTGGCTAGATGTGTACTTCCTTGTAATGGTCTATTATTCAAATGATGTAAAGCCATAAACAAATTATCCTTCTAATGTTGATACAAATTATTATAACTTAACCTCCTTAACTATTCTTTCAATAATCCATTCATTTTTTCAATTAACCCAGATGCTTGTTGACAATATGGAATATGATATATACATTCTATATTGTTTAGTATACAATATCTCTTCATTTCATTACCTTTGAAATGTGACCAACTCTAACTTTGAATCTGTATTGGGGTCCCATAATATAGACTTTGAGATCTGGAGTTTTATAGGTGTTGTTCTGGGTTGCATTCTTATAAGGACAAGTCACTAGTACACCTGAATAGGTGTCACCACTAGTACATATAAATTTGCATCCTTTATCATAGGGTAGAGAACCAATTAAATCTATTTGCCAAATTTGGGCTGGGACCTTTCCTCTTGGTATTTCTCCAGTTACTACACAAGTAACAGTTCATTCCTTTTACAATTGACATTTATGACATTCCTCTGCTACCTGTTTTAACAATGAATGTAAGACACTAATACCTTGATCTTTTTCCCACCGGTGTCATTTAGACCCCTAAATGTCTGGCTGTTTGGACCCAATTTGCCAGTAACAGATCAACAGTTGGTGTCAGTGTAGGAACGATATGTTAAGTAGCAATATTTGCTAGTCTATCAGCATGTGCGTTGTACTCAAATTCTGACGGTGGTTTGGGTCACATGAGCATTAACATGGAAAACTGACAAATTAGTGGTTAAAGACATTTCCCATATATATTTCCATGATTCTTTCCCCCAGACTTGTTTACACTTAATTCCCCAATTTTGATTTTTCCACATGGGCATCCATGTAGCTAACCTGGTACCTACCACCCATGAATCAGTGAATATATGACACTGTCTTTCTTGTTGTTTTAATGGCTTTATGTGCTAGCATAAGTTCAGCACATTGACTACTTCCCCCTGTCCCAAGACTTTCCAATGTCTACATAATACATGGGTTATAGCATACTGCTTTCCAATGTCTTTTGTGGCCAAAATAATTTGCTGTCCCATCAGTAAACCATGCATGTCTCTTTTGTTCTTCAGTTAATATATCATATCCTTCATTCCACTTTACAGAGGACTGTACAAACTCTTGCTTTGGCTTGGGGTGCATATCATTCCCCTCAGTGTCTATATTTGCTATAGATTCATTAAGAGCAGAGACTCTACTTTTTCCTGTTTTAGCTCTATTTTGAATACAGCCCTTCCATTCAATTATGCCAGTCTCTTGTGCATGCCTAATTTTGTGAGAAGCTGGGGTACACATTACCCAGGTCATAATTGGGATTCCAGACCTTAATATCATTTAATGCCCCAGAGACAGTTGTTCAGTCTCTACCAAAGCCCAAAATGGAGCTTACAACTGCTTTTCAAAATGTGAATATTAAAATCCAGTAGAAGGGAGTTTCCTACACCAAAATCCCAAGGGTACATTTTGACTTTGTTGTTTTCTCCATAAACTCCAGTTTTTGTAATCATCCTGTTTGGTCAATTGTAATTCCACTGGGCCATTTTGCTTAGGCCATAAATCTAGGGCCAATTTTATAGCAGCCTGGGTTTCTTCAAAAGCTTTACCCTGCTCAAGTTCCCAGTAAAATTGATATTTTTTTCTGAGTAACTTTATGTAAAGGTTTCAAAACCTCTCCCAGATGTGGAATATGGTGCCTCCAATATTAAAAAAAAAGTTGTATAGATTTTTGGGTCTCCTTCTTATTGCTAGGGGTAGGAAAATCCTGAATCTTTTGTCAAGCTTGTGGAAGCAGCCATCACAGCCCCTTATTCCATTGCATATGCCAAAATTTTACATTTTGAGCTAATCATTGAATATTTACAGGGTTAATTTCCTACTCTTTGCTTTTCATATGTTCAATTACAAGGGTCAATCTCTTAACTTCTTTTGTATTTTTTCCCTGTATCATTGTATCATCAAAAAAACAGTGAGTAAGCTGTAAAACAGGTAGCTTTAATTCATCCAAATGTTCACCCCTAATCCTATGGCAAATAGCAGAACTATGCAGATATTCTTGTGGTAAGAGGGTGAAAGTGTATCGTGTGCCCTGAAAAATGAAAGCAAACTGGTTCCATTGTTTAGAGTCTATTGGATGGTGAAGAAAGCATTGGCCAAATCAATAACTGCATACCAAGGTCCATCATATTTCTGGATCCTTTCAATTAAGGTAACAGTGTCTGAAACAGAAGCATACAAGGGAGGTATGCTTCAACCTTATACAGTTGTCTATAATCCACCATCATTCTCCACGTTCCATCTGATTTTTGTACTGGCCAGATAGGAATGTTCCATAGTGAGGTTGTGGGGACTAACTCTCCTGCCTCAACATATTCTTTTATAATATTGGTAATTTTATCTTGCCTACCTGGCACACAATACTGCTTTAAAGTAATTACTTCAAAAGGTTCAGGTAAAGTGATTGGGCTTATTTTTATTTTTCCCACTAAAACTATATTAATTCCTATATTTCTTACTGTGAATTGGTATCTTCCTTCAGGTAAATTCATACTCATACCCTCAATATACCTATTCCAATGATGTATTCAGGAATGGGTACAATAATTACAGTACATTCTTTCTTAGGTAATTTTCCTATTTTCATTGTTAGTTTAACATGTCTGGCAGATATTTCAGCCTCTCCCTGTCCTGTGATGCTAATAGGAGTTCTCTGTTTAAACTTTTCAGGGTTTCCGTAGATAATGGAGGCTTCTACCTGAGTATCTATCAGTGCCCTAGTTAAAGTAGTTGGTCCATTTTTCCAATATATTGTAAAACCAATATGGGGTCTGTAATCGTGTCTGTGTATTTCTTTAATCTGGACTCTGGCTTTGGTCTATTTCTTATTCTCCCTGAAGGTGTGGTAAACTTGGATACAATGATTCAGGAGTATCTGTAGGGGTGGTTCCTCCTTCCCTATTCAGTCTAGTATTAAGTACCTTGTCTTGGTACATCTTATCTCTTTAGTTGGAGTACCATCTATTATTCCAAAATCTATTCCTGCTCTCAATAGAACAGTAAACAATTCTTTTCTTGTCAATCTATTCTGACTTTTAATTTGCTGATTATTTACTCTTCTTTCTCAAGGAAATTTATCTTTTCCCCATGTCCCTAAATCACTTAACTGTGAAATCATATCCAGCAGTTCCCAAAGAAGGTGCCCTATTTCCCCAATTAGTAGAGTCAGAATGAGGTGCTTATATGCAGGAGGAGCCATCTTCGCTATGATATTTCAATAAGGAACTACTAAGGGGATACTGTGATATGCATTTGCATCTCCAATCATGATAACAGCTGTCATTACCTCCTCCTTTAGCTTTCTCATGCAGTCTCTAAGTGAGTACCAGGGTCTGTCTCCACCAGGCCACATAGTGTCAGTAGGATATTGCTTACTGCTTACCTCTGTAGTTAACACTGACAGATTAGTTGTGTTTTTACCTCCTTGCATATGTTAACCCCTAAAACCTTAGTGTACAAAAGGATTCTGACCAATGCCTATGAATTTCAAGTCATCCACACTATCTAGTGATGTTCCTCTGGCTCATCCTTATAATTCAAAACACTAAGGACTCTCCTATTCTTTGAGTGAACTTCCTTAATACATCAGTAACCTCTTACTGAGTGAAATCCTCAATTATTTCCCTGAACTCTGTTTGGTCCTGGCAGTTCTCCTGCTTTCTTCTTAGTATCAAGCAAACTTCTGTATTAGAAGACTCCTCATCTAACTTTGTTCCATTCTCCTCCCACACATTCTCCTGGCAGTTGTACAGACTATGCCCAGTCTGTACAAAAGCTACATGCACATTCCTTATGTTAGTATTTTGCTTATTTATTGCTAAATGAACAGTTGCTTGTTCTTCTACCACCTGAAACCCTCCAGTTTGCTCTTCTAAAGAAGAGGCTGAATGCTGCGGCACAGAAAAATTCTCACAAAAACCAGCCAACTCCCTTGCCATCTGAGCTTTCTCCTCCACAGTTTATCTATATTTTTACATATAAGAAGATAACTTGTTAACAAGGCCCAGTCTCTCCTACACACCCCTGCTAGTTCTTTCCCTGTTTCTATTTGTATTAATTGCAAACATTTTCCCAAATATCTGGGTTCTCCCTTCTGTAGTCTTGATTCCCAACTTTTACAGAGCTCTCTTGCTAGGGAGGAATAAGGTAAATCCTACCATCCCGGCATATCCATTTCTCTCTCTAAAGCCATCTGGCCTCCAAATAGAGGTCTGATATTTTTGGATCCCATCCTCATTGACAAATATAACACTATTGTGATATCCACAGTGCAAACAGTGGCTATGAATATGCTGGTGTGGCTGTGAATCACAAAATGTAACAGACACTCCACATGGAGGATTGAACCAAAACATTTATTCAAATACCAGAAAACCAAATCTCAAAAACAGAAAACCAAATTATCATAGCAATGAAGAAGTTGATATACATAACTAACACAGCAAACACCAAAATTCTGAAGCCTTCCCTCCATCATACCTTCAAAATAAACAGGCTCCTTTAAGCAAGAATGTCCCTCTCTCACTCATGCTGGCTTCTCAGCCTCCACACTGCTTACTCCCAGCAGGTCAGGCTCTTTCTGTTCCATGCTGCCTGTTCCTCCCCTTCAGCAAGCTCCTCCCCAATTGGTATCCATGTAATTATGCTTAGCCTTTGGAAAATCTCCAAATTCCCATTACCATCACAAGAGGATATCTCAGTAAGACTGCAAAAAACCTTAGAATTTTTCTTTTAATTCCTCTTATCCCACACCAGATTAGGAAAGAGAGCTTTACCCTCCCCCCAACTTCCTGCATATTCACCTTCTCCCACCTGGTGAGAGGAGGGAGGGGGAAGGGGCATCAGCTATCTTGAGATCTACTGCTGGTAATGGCCCTGAACCCCTGGGACTGAAAAGCCATAAGTATCTGGCAGGAGGTAAGCCGCCAGCAGTTGTCTACACTGGGTAAAATCGTTTATCTATCAATAATTTTATATGATCTGGGAATGCAACTGATGTCATCTGAGGCTTTTTATTTGTGTTACAACTAAAACAATTTGGCTAGAGCTTATGAAAATTGTAAGACTGCTGATTGTTTAATGCTAAAACGTAAAGCTGGTAATGGGGATGTAAATGTATGTTGTTGCCATTTTTCTAAGATTGTATTGTGTAAGATCTGCCCTGCCCCTAGGCCATTTAACAGGCTTAAGTGCACCTGGAGCCTGTGGTAGGAGGCTTGTTTTTCATGAGGTACTTTCTGATTGGGCAGTGGGGTTAAGAGAGTTGTTACATTCGATGAGCCAGGAGAAGGTTATATAAACCCTGAAGTGAGGCTTTGTTTTGGGGCTCACTTTGATAAGTGTTTTTTTATGATTTGATGAGAGGAGACACTGGGCAACTGTTGAGATCCCCTTGGCTTTGAAAAACCCTGATGTTGATGCTTCCCTCTCTGGTAACTGACTAGGTATAGATGTAATGGTTGGACAGTTGGAGGACTGTCTGCTGAAATGTTTCTGTTTACTTGTAACCTCTTTATACTCTGAAGTTTGGGGTGCTGACTTTTTCCCCCCCGAACTAGGTAAATGGCATGTTACTAGAGTAAAACTCAGTCCCTTCTATGTAAATTCATCTGTATAACTATTGAGCACAAGGCCAGAAAGTTTCTACTGGCACAGTGTTACTTATATTTACTTTTAGAGAGTTCAATCCTCAATATAATCTGATCCTTCTAAAGGACATTTCCTTTCGGAATAGTTCCTTTGTCCCTCTCCCAAAAGCATTTGGGTAGTTGGCAAGGCAAATAGGAGTACTGAGGAAGGTAAAGCAAGCAAGATTGAGGTTATGAGATGTGAGACAAGATGCTGCAGAAAAGTGGTCAAAGAAGACAATGTATTGAAGCCCCTCACTGTGGGGACTTGCCTGTGTGCTTTCTAGCTTTCCTGTGGTTTGGGTTCCACTTTTGAAATACTTCTGTTTCTAGCTGATCCATTCCTGATTCCCACCCTGTGTCTAGGGTTAGACCTGCTTCCTCTAGACTGGAAGTCTAATGCCTTAATTCAAATATGGAACTCTGTGGGGAGGTAAGAGTACATGATTGCTTGGTGTTTCACCATTATTCTTGGTATACTAGTTTACTCCCCACAGCTCTCCCCCATTCCCCAAAGACCCTGCATGGAATTTATCCTTTGAGCACTCAAAGTATATTATAGAGAGCCTCTTCCTTCTTTCCTCCATTCTGACCCCATTATTAATCATTTTATGAGCTCTTATACTTGGTTCATGCTTGTTTAACCTCCTTTCCTGCTTTGTGTCTTCTCACCTGCAGAAATTCAACTTTCAACTCTTAGCATACCAACTCCTACCCTCAGTGTCCCCAGGTGATTTGCCTTTCTCACCCTTGACTCAGCTGGCTGAATCCAGCACCCTGATGCTGACCAACCCTCTTCAACCTATCTCTTGTTCAGCAGGAAGCAGCTACTGAAGACAATTATCTTCTTCTCTTTTTCCTGAAAGAATTTTCCTGCTTAATGGTTGAGTGGGGAAATGATGTGGATACAAACGTGTTCTAAGGGTTAATATTAAGGGATGTTTTTTCAGTACTTTGTGAGATCCTCCTGTGCCTAATGGCATCCTGGAGTCTCTTCCTTTTTCTTGAAATATCAAGAAAATTCTTCCTTCCCGTAAATCATGGAATACCTTTCTTCTTCCCATCTTGGTTCATAAAATTTCTCCTGTCTCCCTTATCTTGTGTCATCTATCTTCCTCATCCTGTCCCTAAATATCACCATGCTATAGACTGTGTAATTTTCTGGCCTTATAAGTCTGGTCCTTTCCCTATATCAGTGCCTTTGTTTAGCTCCTTGCTAAATCTCAGGACTGTATACTTTTGAGTCAATCAAGCTCCTATTGGATGAAGAGAATGTCTAAGAAAATTCTTTCAAAAACCTGAACTAGCTCTCCAAATTCTGACCTCTGCACAATAATTCCATAATATAGTGTATAATGCCAGCAAAATGTTCCTGCCAAAGTTCAATTTATTTTGGATATTTCCTACATTTAATCATGTTGTATTCCCATTATGCTTTAATAGATGTCTATCCTTAAAGGAGGAAGTCTAGAATTGATTTAATATAAATTTGTATCAGGGAATGGAAGACTTTTGGTGGTGGTTTGGATTGAGGGAAGAGGGATTGCTAAGGGGACATTTTCCTTACAAGAGTCAGCAGACATGTTTGCAGGTGCAGGTATGATTGAGAATACCTCCACTGCATCATTCACACCATGATATTAAAATTAGTTCAGGTTCTCAAGCATTCTCTAAGCTCAGAAACATGCACTCTGTGATTCTGCATGGCCAACAAGCACTGTCTGCTTTTCTTTAAGCCTAAAATAGATTCTTCCCAGACTAGCAGAACTCAGTGTTTTTGGCTTCTCCTTTTACATATTTTCACTGCCTCACTAACCCTGAAGCTATTGAGAATTGTAGGCAAGCTGCCAATTATCAGATGCCTTGCTGTTATCATCCTACTCATAAGTGAATATATGAGGAATTTGGGTACTTAAAATATACTCAAAACAATATGCTTAAATAACATTAATGCAATGATATAAGCTGACAAAACAGGGAGTTTCAGAACCATTGCTAACATTTTTATTCATTCTAATATTAATTCATTAGCTAAAAAGGTTTGAAAGTTATGTCAGATCACATTTCATGCCTTGAAGGATAGTTGGCATCGGGACCTGGGCAGAAGCCTTTTGTAGCAGCAAGCACCCCAAGCGTACAAATACTCTAAATGAGGCCTTATATTGCAAACATTGGATTACTTATTCTATGAAGTCTTTCCATGTTTGACCTTCAAAGACTTAACTTATTGTATAAAAGTCTAACTCATGCACTGTAGTTTCAAAATATGTCAGTAAGGGATTCATTTGGGAAAAAAAATACCATGGAAACTTTAAACCTTTTCTTCTTCTTTCAATTGAAGGCCCTCCACATCCTTTGCTTCCCCTACTATCCCCTGAAAAAATCAAGAAAAAGGAAAACTTAAAATATCTTCATTTCTAGTACCTTATTTTATCGCTAACTCCCTTTCCTGAAATTTTATGTATTACTTATTTCTACAATGTTGAGCTTAGTAGCTATTATATGTATTTCTAATAATAATAGTAATGACTAACATATAGTGGTTACAGTAGGCCAGGAACTGTGCCAAATACTTAATAATTATTATCTCATTTATTTCTCACAAATTTTGAAGAGGGAAGTGCTATTATTATCCCTATATTATAGATGGAGAAAGTGAGACAGAGTTTAAGTGACTTTACCAGGGTCACCCAATTAGTTAATATCTGAGACCTTATTTGAACTGAGCTTTTCCTGACTCCAAAAGATGTGTACTAATTCTACTTCACCACTTAGTTGTACATGGGCATTTTTTGGCTACTATAAGTGCAATCAATTACATGTCAACCTCTATCGAGTATGGTCATGCGGCTACAGGTTGTCAAACTTAGCAACATCCATAGCAGACCATCCAACCTAAACATTATGCTTTCTGAGGTATGTGAAATAAGACTTGGTTTGCTTAGTTTGGTATTTTTGGAAGAAAAAAATGCATCTTAATAAAAAGGATTTATTATGTTCTTGTTATAGACAAATGCATGTTGATGTTTTTAGCCTTTTCAGAAGAAATATTGTGGACAAATACACCAGAAACAATGAGGAGCACTTCTGGTTTTGTTGATTTCTTAAACTCATTTTTTTCTTTATTCAGAAAGAAAGGTATTTCTTACATCTTTTTTTTGCCAATTTTATGCTGAACTATGTCTAGTATTCAATTATGCATCATAGGAATTTTTTAAAGTTTTTGTTTGCATAGTTAGAATTTATAGATATCACACCTTGAAATGTTTTGGGATAACTTGCTTAATGAATGGTCTGAATTTATATGCATCTGTGATTTAAAACAACAGGAAAGGAGGCATGCTATATTATTTACTTAGCAGAATTTTAGGACAGATATGCAGAAGGACTTAAAAATTGTCCATTTATGATGAAGCATGAAGAATGGAAAAAAAAGATTATTATTACCCATGACATAGATACAGGAAGGGAAAAGTCAGCAAAGGTCAAAGTGACATTGATGGATTTTATAAATTAAAGTACTGTGAAAATAATGTAAAGAACCTACATTAAGTTGGATGATAAATTAAATACTGTAAATAGGTGACATGCTTCAATATTTCATCATGGGAACATACCTATATTTTGCAAGTGTTATGGAATGTGTAGGCATGTAACTGCAAGTAGCTCTAAGTATTGTTCTTGGAAGTGTGTATCTTGCTTTCTATGCCTTGCCTAGGAGGGGAATGCACTTATGAAAAAGAATTGATCATCCTTATTCATTCCAAGCTATGTTTCTTAAATGATCAGACTGCTAAATATGAAGGTATATTTAAAGTTGTTACAAACATGTTTAATCTTTTTATTATCTTTGTAAGGCTCCCATCTACTCTCTTCTGGACTTCTATATCACACCTTTGGAAACTTCTTCATCCTGGAAGTTCATTTCAATTCTGAATCTTCTCAAATCTTGATAGGTCCCTCTGATAAGAGGTTTCTTCTAGAACCACTATTTAAAGAGGGAACCCAGATCAACCCTAATCAAATTGCTTCCATATTTCTGCACTCCTATGGACTCCTGTGGAATTCTCTATCACATCCTGCCCTTTGATAAATATTTTTTGTTCGCATATATACACACATAGAAACTATAGATGCATAAATAAATCTATTTATATAATTTATATGTACTATATTTATGATATGTGTG
>NW_027186304.1:10834354-10842986 GCF_028583685.1 Petaurus breviceps papuanus | reverse complement strand
TAAATCTATTTATATAATTTATATGTACTATATTTATGATATGTGTGTATCTGTGTGTGTAGGAAATGACAGATAGTAGCAGAGAAAGAGACAAAGAGAGAGAGAAAGAGACTATAGTGCCCTTATAATAAGTGAATAGAGGAGATATTGGGGGTTGAAACTGACATCCCACAGCTTATAATTCTATGATACTGTATAATTCTCACTCTGAACCTCTGTTTCATCATCTGTAAAATTCATATAACTATATCTAATACTTACCCTTACCTCACATAGTTTTCTGAAGATAATAATGAACAATAGTTAAGTACTTTGTAAATATTAGTATTCTTGTTCTGGAACTAAAGGATTTGTATCAGCAAAAAGTAACACTGGTCAAGCTTTAGAGAGGAAGTTATATGAAGTGGATGAGAGAACCCTGGCTCCATCCTTGGCTAGAGGAGGATTTTGTGGATTTTGGAAGATCAGGATAATTAGATGTTTTTACTATGATTCCAAAAAATAAAAACACATTGCATGTCAGCAATATCCTCATGGAGAGTAAGGAACATCTTGGACAGAGACAATGAAGAAAAGCAGATTCAAAGTTCCATAAGGAGCCCTGCAAAATAGTTAAAGTATACCTAAATAGAATAGTATTTATCCCATGAAGGGAAGTAAATGACTTCAAGATCTGTGAAGTTTCCCTTTACCATATATGAGATCTCTAAACTTTAGTTTACTTAAATCTCTCTACATAGTTAAGTGAGAAGATAAATGGAATTATCTTTCTCTATATAGATAATTTCATTAATATATTATATGTATGCTCAGAATATATTTATGTGTATATGCCATATATATTTATGTATATATAATCATGCATAGATATACATAAAGTATTTAGAAAACCTCAAAATGTTATTATATAAATACTAAGATGATGACAATTATGATAATGAATAAGATTGCCATTGGTTTCAGGAGATCATATCAACTATACTTCTGCACTAAAAATACTCCATTATAAAAACTAATTATGTGTCTAACTAATTGATATCAACTGACAATCATGGGTGGAAGCACGCTGAAGGTGATTAGTGAACTACTGCATTAGAAAAACAACCCCCAACCTCTCTCTCAGTAATATCACTAAAGCATTGAGAAGATATACTAGCAATATTCTGAGTGTCAAAATCCTCAATGCCATTTTGGTATTATGATATATGCTACACCAATAAGCTTCTTAATCATAGACTAGATAATAAAGGCATTAAAAAGACATAGATAGTATAATGAACATAAACCTAGGCTACTTAAGACACCCAGTTAAAGAATCTTGCTATGCCCTTGAGCCTTGAGAAATTTATTTAACTTGCCCCATTTTATTCTCTTAAGTGCTAACTTTTTTTTAATTTTGGAGGGCGATTTGGGGTTAAGTAACTTGCCCAGGGTCACACAGCTAGTTTTTGTATTAATTGTTTGAGGCCAAATTTGAACTCAGCTCCTCCTGATTCCAGGGCCCATGCTCTATTCACTGTACCACCTAGCCACCCCTAACTAATGTGTTTTTGAAAAAGATATGAGGTATATATGTCAGTATGACAACATTTATTATTATCTCATTAATATCACTTTAGAACATTATGAACATTTCATTTGAGGGTTTAAAAATTCTCCAACAATATTATGTTCTCATAACTGTCTCAAAATTATTTTTTAAAAAATCTTTTAGTTATGGAAAGCCTTTACATTCAACCTATTGAACGATTTATTTTCCTCTAAAAGTTATACCATGCATTTACAGGATTCTTTTAAAAAATATCAACTAAATGATAAACACTTTTTTTTTTACCACAGCTTCTACATTTCTTTATACCTAGCCATGAAATCTTGGAAAGTTGTTTGTATTTTCAGGTATAAAAAATGAATTGTATAGTGGTTAGAGATTAATGAGAATCTATTCTACCACTCCATACAAGATAAAAAATGAACAGTGCTTAACTGGAATATTGATGTCTGTTGGATAGCATAGTAACTGCAAACAGTTCTGAATACAATAACAAATCTGATAAAAAGATAATCATATAGTGTTCAAAATGTTTTTAGAGAGATAGAGATTGCATGGGCTCCCGGCTCTCCTTGCACTAAAAAGAGAACGCTAGAAATGTTCGCCATTGGGAATAAGGAAGAAAAAGGAAAAAAATACAGAGTGCTATATTGTCCAACAATACACTATCTGAAGCTCAATAATTCCTTAATACAGTGTTCACAAATTCTTCAACTCCTACTTTAAAAATAATCTATAGGATAGAAGAGTCAAGGGGATTGTCAGGTTTTGCATATTAAATATGGTCATAAGACATTTTATTTTATCCCACTATTTTTTTCACTGAAAAATGATTTTAAAATAGGTAAATCACATAACACTCTTTATTTACATAAAGTAATTTAAGAAGATATTTATATATATACAATCATATACATATATGTATGTATTTCCCAACCTGAGAGTCAAATGTTATTATAAACTTCTATCTATTTCATTTGAACATTCTGTGTAAGTGTTCAGTGTGCTATCCACTCATAAAAACTATTTTCCTGGGGTGGCTAGGTGGTACAGTAAGTAAGAGCACTGCCCTCGAGTTGGGAGGATCCGGGATTAGCTCTGGCCTCAGATACTTAACACCCAAACAAAAACAACAACAAAAAAAATAACTGGCCGTGTAACCTTGGGCAAGTTACTTAACCTCAATTGCTTATATATATATATATATATTTTTTCCCTCTCCTTTGAAGATTCCCTGAGATCTGCAAAAAAGACATTGAGTTAAAAAGTCCAATGTAAATGAATACTTCAGTGGTATTGAATAATTCTTTAAAAATAATCTGCTAGAGGTCAGTAATGCATTCAAATCTTCCATATCAGAGGAAAAAATGCATTTTTAAATGTTAGCATCATCCCAGGGATATGAAAAATTTCCAACCTTTCACTTCTCAATATGTTTGATTTTCATGAGATAATTTTAGTGAGAAAATTCTGTGTCCTGTGGTGAAATAATTACATAGGACCAAGTAAAATAATTATTGCTTTTTTTCTACAGTAAATCTTATAAATATTTACATATTTAAAATTTCTTAAAAAAGAATGTCTACCTCTTTGTCAGTTTTTCTCCACAATCTGATATTGAGTTTGCTGGATTTGGAAATAAATTGTTTAATTCTTCATCATGAAACTAAACATCATATTGAATATCATGTACACCTTAGTCCATTATTCTTGAGTCTAGTCAATTATATTCCATTGGTTTTAAATGGAGTTTATGTAAGATGCGTATTGAGGTTTTGTGAAACCAATTTATCTATAGATTTTTGATCATTTTCATAATTTTTCAAAAGATGTTGGATGGTATGTATAAAGTTGTGTTCCATTTAACATCCTTTTTAAGGATTTGTATAATTCTAAAAGAATTCTTTTTTCTCAGCATAAGAATGCATTTGCAAGGTTTTACCTTTGCATCAGTGATGACACAATTTATAGTGTCACTGAAAAATTCATAAAAATCAGCAAAATAAATTTGAATGAAATTTTTAAAATTATGAAGATATAAAGATTTCATAAATTTATCTGGATTTTTCTTACTTTGGTTTTGATATTGTTTTGAATGAAAAACTATGAATTTAAAAAAATATTTTTAATATTCAATATTAGTGTAAAAATTCCAACATCATGTAGTAGAAAAAAATTTTTTAAAAACAACAACCCTCTGGCTGCTCATCCCCTCTGTAGAACATTGATTTTTCTCTGGGGCTGAATTACCCGATTTTGAAATGATAGTTTGTAATTTCTTCTTGATTTCTTTTGTAGTTACTATTTCCGGTTTTGACTATATTTTCCTTGTAAATAAGTGTGACTGATAATGTTTAATTCATTTTGAACTTAAGTGATCTTTGAAACTCATTACTTCTCCACATCAATAAAATATACTAACTCTAAAAGGAATCAAAGTATAATTCTTAAGAGCTACACCTTTTGAATATTTACTTGGAGTAATATATTCTTAAAAACCCACAAAATTAAAAAAAAATAAAAAGAAAGCAATAAAATATATTTGTGGAATAAAACTCAAAATTCTACTAAAAGAAAATTAACTTAAAATTAGCAAACATGTTCAATCTAGTTTCATGTGATTAAGATGCATAATCTGGGGGTGGAGCCAATATAGTGAAAAAAAAGGGCAAGGTTTCACATGACTTCTAAATTTGAATTAAAAAAAAATCAGATTTCCAGAGTTATCTCTGATAACAGCTTCACAAAATACCTGAAGTTTGGAAAAATGACCCTTTTCAAGCTAAAAGCATAACCACAATATAACATAAAATCAAATGTTAAGAAATAGGTTGGAAAAATAATGTCCTGACTATACAAAATCAGTATGCTGACGAGGAAGATAAAAGCAAAAACTCAGAAGAAGATAACAAAGTCAAAACTCCCACATCAAAAACCTCAAAGAAAAATATGAATTGGTCTTGAACTATAGACAAGATCAAAAAGGATTTGAAAAATCAAGTAAGAAAGGTGGAAGAAAAATTGCTAAGAGAAATGATAGCAATACAAAAAAAAATCATGTTTCAAGACAATCCTGAGCAATGTGTTATAAAACATGCTCTCCATGAACAGCAAAGGAACTAACAAAGTCTGAATGCAGACTGAAGCATATGTCTTCTTTAGTTTGTATATTTTTCTTGGTTTGTTTGTTTTTTAAGTGTTTACCTTCACAATATGACTAACACAGAAATATGTTTTGCAGGACTGCACATATATAATCTTTTTTTTTTTCAATTTTGAAAGTTGTTTTTGAATGTTTTGATTTCCCTTCTCTTTAACAATCTTTTTTTTTTAATTAAATTTTATGTTTATTTTAGTTTACATCATTCATTCCAACAAGATATTCATTTATAAATTTTATGCACAATTTTCCTCTACCCACCACACCAAGGCAACGATCCCACTGAATATCCTCTCCTCCAATCTGCATTCCCCTATATCTTCCCCCATCTCCCCTCCAACTTTCCAGTAGGGCACAGAGGATATCCCTGCACCAATAACTGTATATCTTATTTCCCCATAGCATGAATAATAATAATTATATATATATATATATACATACATATACATATACATATTTAAACATTTGATTTTAAAACTTTGAATTCCAGACTCTTTCTCTTCCTTCATTGTCACCCACCCTTACTGGGAAGATAAGCAATTCAATATAGGTTGTACATGTGTACCTATGCAAAACATTTACATAGTGGATAAATTGTGAAAGACTGACTATATTTCCCTCCATGCTTTCCCATCCCCCATTTGTTCTATTCTCTACTTTGATCCTGTCCCTTTTCAAAAGTGTGTGCTTTCAATTTCCCTGCACCCCAGCCTGCCCTCCCTTCCATTACCCCCCATTCCCTTCCCTCTATTGTCCTGTAGATACCCATTGTAGTGTGTATGTCATTCCCTCCCTAAGCCATGTTTAAAGAGAGTAAGGTTGATTCATTCCTTTTTTTTCTTTTATTTATTTTTTCTTTTTCTTTTTTTTTTTCATTTTGCTCTTCACTATTTCATGCAAGTCTATACAGGTTTTTCTAAGATCATCAAGCCCATTATTTCTTTTTACACACACACACACACACACACACACACACACACACACACACACACACACACACATATATATATATATATATATTTGAATATTTGATTTTAAAACGTTCAATTCCAAATTCATTCCCTTCCCCCCCCTGCCACCCACCCCCACTGGGAAGACAAGTAGTTCAGTATAGGTTGTACATGTGCAGCTAATACAAAAAAATAATGTAGTAGATATATTGTAAAAGACTGACTATATTTCCCTCCCTCCTATCCCACCTCCCACTTGTTCTATTCTCTACTTTGATCCTGTCCCTTTTCAAAAGTGGGTGCTTCCAAGTTCCCTCCCCCCCAGCCAACCCTCCCTTCCATCATCCCCCCTCTCATCCCCTTCCCCCCCTATTCTCCTGGAGGGTGAGATACCCTATTTAGTGTGTATTTCACTCCCTCCTCAAGCCAGATGCAAAGGGAATAAGGTTGACCCATTCCATTTTGCCTTCCTATTCTTCCTCTCCATTGTAACCATTTCCCCTTGTATCTTCTGTATGAGATAGTTTGCCCCAATCTGTCTCTCCCCATCTCCTCTCATTATATTCCTCTCACCTCTTAATTTCACCTTTTAAGTATCATCCCTTCCTGTTAAATTGGTCCTGTGCCCTCTATCTATGTATACCTGTAAACATATATACACACATTCACATATGTATTCATATGCCCATATACCCTCATATATAGACATATATATGTATATATATGTGTGTGTGTGTATGTATGTATGTGTATATATATATATATATATTTCTAATCCCTTCAACTACTGAGAAAAGTTTCATAAATTACAATCATTGTTTTTCCATGTAGGAATGTTAATAGTTCAGCTTTAATAAGTTCCTTATGATTTCTTTTCCCTGTTTACCTTCTCATGCTTCTCTTGTTTCTTGTATCTGAATGTCAAATTTTCTATTCAACTCAGGTTTTTTTCAGCAAGAATGCTTGAAAATCCTCTATTCCACGGAATAACCATATTTTCCCCTGAAACATGATACTCAGTTTTGCTGGGTAGGTGACTCTTGGTTTTAGTCCCAGCTCCCTTGACCTCCAGAATATCACATTCCAAGCCCTTCGATCCCTCAGTGTAGAAGCTGCAAGATCCTAGGTTATTCTGATTGTGTTTCCACAATATTCAAATTGTTTCTTCCTGGCTGCTTGTAATATTCTCTCCTTAATCTGGGAATTCCGGAACCTGGCTGTAGTATTCCTAGGAGTTTTCTTTTGGGGATCTTTTTCAGCAGGTGATCGGTGGATTCTTTCAACCTCTGTTTTGCCCTCTGGTACTAAAACATCAGGGCAGTTTTCTTTGAGAACTTCTTGGAGGATGCTTTCTAGGTTCTTACTTTGGTCATGGCTTTCAGGTAGTCCAATAATTTTTAAGTTATCTCTCCTGGATCTATTTTCAGGTCAGTGGGTTTTCCCATGAGATATTTCACATTGCCTTCTATTCTTTCATTTGTTTGGATCTGTTTAACAGCATCATGATTTCTCACAAAGTCATCAGCTTCCATTTGCTCCAATCTAATTCTGAAGCAATGATTCTCCTCATTGAGCTTTTGAGATTTTTTTTCCATCTGGAAAATTTGACTTTTTAAGGCATTCTTCTCCTCATTGACTTTTTGAGCCTCCTTTGCCATTTGAGTCAGTCTGTTTTTTAAGGTATTATTTTCTTCAGTCAGGCTGTTGACTCTCATTTCATAATTTTCTTGCATCGTTCTCATTTCTCTTCCCAGTTTTTCCTCCATTTCTCTTATCTGCTTCTTAAGGTCCTCTATGGCCTGTAACCAGCTTGTATTTTCCTTTGAAGCTTTTGGTGCAGGAGTTCTGACTTCACTGTTTTCCTCCTGTTCCATGCCTTGCTCCTTCTTGTCCCCAAAATAGGAGTGTAATGTTGGAATCTTCTGTCTGCTTTGTTTCTTTTGCCTGCTCATTTTGCCACTCAATTATTTGACTTTTGGGCTTTTTGCCACAGTAGGTCTCTGCCACCAGACAGGGGAGTCTTCGTCCAAAACGCTGGGGTTTTCTCAGCTGCTGGAGGTATTAGATGGGTGCCCTTTCTGAGGTCTCCACATGCTCTGGCAAGCTGGACACACACCCCAGGACCTCCACTCTAGACTGCAATCCAGATCCAAGCAGGTTAAAGTGAGAGCCATTATGCCTCAGAATGGTGCTTTGTCCCCCTACACTTTGCAGGCCAGGAGCTGAAGCAGCCACATGACGCTGGCTGGCTGTGCTGGCTTGTCAGCAGCTTCTCGCCCCGGGGGTAAAAGCCACTCACCCCCACTTACTGTGTCCCAAAGTCCAGACTGCACTGCCTCTCACATTGTCCTTTGAGTCTATGTATTGATAAATCTGGAAATGGCCACAGATGCTGCTGATCTGGAGTCCCTCTGACTGGCAGCTGGTCAGGCCCGCCCTGGGACTAAAGCCTCGGGGTGGGGCTGGGCTCGGCTCCCAGACTGCTGTGCTGGCTGATTCCTGCAGGCCTGCCGGGCTGTCCTCAGCTGGAGGTTAACTTCTCTGTGTCATTTTGTGTGTTCTGCTGCTCCAAAGTTTGTTTAGAGTCCCCTTTTTACATGGATTGGGGAAGGTGGAAGCCGGAGCCGCAGGAAGGTCATGCTTCTACTCCCGATTCATTCCCTTTTTCCTTCCTGTTCTTCCCCATCATTGTAACAGTTTTCCTTTGCCTCTTCTATATGGGAGAATTTACCCCATTCTCTCTCTCATCTCCTCTCATTATATTACACTCTTACCTTTTAATTTCACCTTTTAAGTATCATCCCTTACTATTCAATTGGTTCTGTGCCTTGTCTATGTATACTTGTACACATATACGCACACATTCACATATGTATTCATATGTAATTATACCCTCCTGTATAGATATATGCACACACACAAACACACATATATATATATGTATGTATATATATATATATATATATATATATA
>NW_027186304.1:10816726-10834254 GCF_028583685.1 Petaurus breviceps papuanus | reverse complement strand
TATGTATGTATATATATATATATATATATATATATATATATATACACATACATACATTGATATTCCCTTCAACTTTTCTCATACTGAGAAATGTTTCATCAGTTACAATTATCATTTTTCCATGTAAGAATGTAAATAGTTCAACTTTGATAAGTTCCTTATCATTTCTTTTCCCTATTTACCTTCTCGTGCTTTTCTTGCTTCTTGTTTCTGAATATCAGATTTTCTATTCAACTCTGGTTTTTTCATCATGAAAGCTTGAAAGTCCTCTATTCCATTGAATGACCATATTTTCCCCATAAATATGCGTAATGCCATGCAAAGAAGCTTTCCAGAAGAAGGATACTCTTAATACCTATTAAGTTTCTGATTACACAGTATAGTGAACACTCTATTCCAAACAAATAAAAGCAAACATTCACAGAAAATCCAGGTACAGCATTCACAATATTAATACTTATGTTCACAACAGCTTATCATTAAAATGGCCACATAGTTTTCACCAAAGGGGTCACAGTATTTAGAACAAATAACAATCATCTCAAATACAATAGTCAAAGTCTTCCACTCATGGGGCAAAGTTTTCCACTCATAGGGCACTCTTAAGTTAACTCAATAAGTCACTCATTCAGCCAAGTCTTCCACTCATGGGGCAAAGTCTTGATTAAGTCAATCAGTCATTTATTCATCAAGCAATTGCTAAGTATCATAACCAAATCCCCCCACCCTTAGGCCACTAGTAAACTAAAATTTAATCATTACTCAGTACCTAGGGAGAGGTATTTTAATCTTAATTTGGGCTGGTTATCAGATTCCCTAGATCACCTTCCATGGTCCCAGATTCTACCTGAATTCACCAGACTGTCACCTGGGTTCAATGGCAGACAGTTCCCCGTTCCTTTTCCAGCTCTCTGGCTATGTCCTGCTCCACACTGAAGTTCACAGGGTCTGGCACATGTCAGATCCTTCACCATTTCCGCTCCAGGGAATTCAGGGCTTAACAGAGCCACAACCAAAGTCACACCATCCCAGTCATGCTTCCTCAGTCATCTGGGCTCCTGTCTCCTGCCTCCAGGTTCTGGGCTCCTGTTCAGAAGAATCTCCACCATGAAAAGTTCTCAGGAAATTCAATCTCAGATCTCTATTCTCTCTTCTGTGGCAGCTCTACCACTAGATACTGCTCCAAAGAAATTCTGACTGTGCCTCTCTGAGGCTTTTCTTATATACACAGCATTAGCTGCTTCCTGTTGCAGCCAATCCATTCCTGTCATGTCAGCAACAGGAGATAAGAGTTCATGCTTTCTGTTTCCTCAACTGAGGCTTGATCACTTACTTAGTGCTAAGTACCTGCTACCTTTGCTAACACAAAGGGATCTTCAAATTCAAATTACATCACCATTAAGATATCATGCTCAGTTTTTCTGGGTAGGTGATTCTTGGTTTTAATCCAAGCTGCTTTGACCACAAAAATATCACATTCCAAGTCCTTCAATCCTTCAGTGTGGAAACTGCCAGATTCTATTTTATCTCGATTGTTTTTCCACAATATTCACATCTTTTCTTCCTTGCTGATTGTAATATTTTCTCCTTGACCTAGGAATTTCAGAACGTGGCTATAATATTCCTAGGAGTTATCTTTTGGGGATCTTTTTCAGCAGGTGATAGGTGGATTTTTTCAACCTCTATTTTGCCCTCTTGTTCAAAAACACCAGGGCAATTTTCCTTGAGATTGTCTTTAAGGATGATTTCTAGGTTCTTTTTTGATCATGGCTTTGAGATAGTCCAATAATTTTTGAATTATCTCTCCTGGATCTATTTTCCAGGTCAGTGTTTTTTCCAACGAGATATTTCACATTGCCTTCTATTTTTTCATTTGTTTGATTCTGTTTAATAGTATCTTGATTTCTCATAAAGTCACTAGATTCCCTTTGCTCCAATCTAATTATGAAGGAATGATTCTCTTCAATGAGCTTTGGAGATTCTTTTTGCATCTGGCAAATTTGGCTTTTTAAGGCATTCTTCTTCTCATTGGGTTTTTGAGCCTCTTTTACCATTTGAGTTAGTGTATTTTTTAACATGTTATTTTCTTCAGTCAGGTTGTTGACTCTCATTTCATAATTTTCTTGTATCATTGTTATCTCTTCCCCATTTTTTCTTCATTGTTCTTATTCAGTTATCAAAATATTTTTAAAGCTTCCCTGTGGCTTGTAACCAGCTTATATTTTTCTTCAAAGCTTTTGATGCAGGAGTTCTGCTTTAGCTGTCTTCCTACTGTTCCATTCTTTGATCCTTTTTTTCCCAAAAATAGGAGTGTAAAGTTGGAGTGCTGTGCTTGCTTTACTTCCTTTACTAATGTTGCCACTCAATTACTTGACTTTGGAGCCTTTTGTACAGTAGTACTCTGCTACCAGACAGGAGAGCGTTGTCCCAAATCTCTGAGGTTTTCTCAGCTTCTGGAGCTATTAGTTGGGTGGCTTCTCTGAAGCCTCCACAAGCTCTGGCAAACTGATTATGCACCCCAGGACCTCCACTCTAGACAATGATGTAGATCCAAGCAGGTTAAAGCAAGCACAATCACCCCTCAGACAGATTGCTTGGCCCCCATACAATCTGCATTCCAGGAACTCTGAAGCAGCCACGCAGTGGCAACTGCATGGCCACCATGGCTCAGCTTGTTCTCCCTCCAGGGGGAAAAGGCTGGACCAAACTCCTGAAATCCTGGTTCCCAAAGTCCACACTGCACTGTCCTCTCACTTTGTTCTTAGCATGTATGGTTTGATAAATCTGGAACCCACCACAAGTGCTGCTGATCCACTCTCCCAAGGTCCTTCCAGCCAGGGTTGGTAGTGGCCACCCTGAACCTAAAACCACATAATCAGGCACGGCTGGACTCTGCTCACAGCATGATGAATGTACCCTTCCTGTTGGTCTGCCAGGCTATCTTCAGGAGGAGATTTGTTTCTCTCTGTCACATTGTGGGATCTTAGCCCTAAATTTTGTTTAGATTCATTTTTAATGGGTATTTGAGGTGGTTATGGAGGGGCCATAGAGACTTTTCTTGCTTCTATGCTTCCATTTTGTCTGCACCCACCAATTTAACATTTTTAAACATTCATTTATGTAAGTTAAATCTGTCTATTATAAGTGTAGGATCTCTATTTTTGTTGTTTATAGGAATTATGATATTCTATACATTGTTTTCATATCCCAGATAATATATATCACATTGTGTGCCAGGGAACTGATGATTTGCTAATCAAAAGTCATTGAAGTTAAAATAAAGAAACTTGGGGAAAAGGAATCCTGACACAGTCAATAACTAGTTATGTGACTTTAAGAAAGCCATTTAAATTGTCTCCCTTTTCTTACCTCTGAAAGAATCTCACCTGAACTATGAGGTCCATTTTTTTAATGATAGAAATAACTTGGATATTTTCAGAATCTAAATTATGCATTTGGTAGTGGTTGGGTAGAGACTACAAAAGAATCTGTGGTGATTAATTGCATTTATTGAAGCTTTTTGCATGTTCTTCTTCATAATATATACCAAAAAATGACATGGTATGTGAGGGTTATGTGACAGTGCTAAAGTCTTCCATCCACCTTTTTCAAAATTTTCCTTTTGTTTTCTTATGAACTTGGCAAACTTCAACAAATGTTAAGAGTTCCATATGCAAATTAGAGTGAGATTAATGCTAAACCATGAATCTCTGTTACATATTGTTTTAAAAATCATAGTGAGTAAAAAATCTTCAGTTTTATTCTTTAATAACCACATAGCACTGCTTTCTAGAACTTCTCTCTTCATTCCTTTTTTGGTTACTTTGGTACAGACACCCACACCCACACAAGATTCATTGATACCCTTCTTTTTTTAATCTCTATAAACATGCCTTTATTTTCCCTCCAGTTTTCCTCCCCTAAAATAAAAACCCGCCCTTTTAAGAAATAAGTATATATAAAGCCAAGCATGAGTACCTTTCTATAGGACTGCTTCTGTGAATAGCTTGTTTGAGCTATTGAATTAACACCTTGTTTCAGTTCAAGTTTCTTTTCAATATTATATCAAGTCTGTTAAGAAACAGAATGTGTGAACTCCACAACTTGTGAACCCTAGAAATCATGAACTCCTGAAAGAGGAAGGGGAGGACCTAATGACCATGTATAAGGAGAGGCCCAGGGCTAGATACAGTAGAACTGAGAAGAGGACTCTTGTGGTGGCAGAATCAAGAAGGAGAAAACTTGTGGTATCCCAGCACTCTGTTTTTCTGCTCTGTGTTGATGTTTCTTTGTGATACTTTTTACAGAAGCCCTGGGACCTTAGTGGAAGTCCTGAAAGAGGATTTTCTGGTGTCATGTTTACAGAAGTCCTGGAGAAGGGTTTTGGAGGTCCTGGGAACTTACTGATGATTTGTGCTGACCTATCGGACCTTGTTTGGGGGTCTGTGTTGCTTTCTATGTTGATGATTTGTGTTGAGTTCTCAGACCTTGTTTGTGGGTCTGAGTTAATTTCGTAGTCAGATAGTGAATTGATAATAGTGCCAGCAATGTTTATGAATATTTTTGTGGCTCTGTCAAGCTTTGTCTTCCCAGGAAAAGGAACTTCGAAGGACTTGAGGTGGACTGGGCACTGTGAATATCAATATGGAGTAGGAACTGGATAAAGCACTGGACAAGGAGCTGGAAATTGCCCGCCTGAACCCAGGTGACAGAGTTGGGAAGATGGAAGACAAACCATGGAAGCTGAGAGCCAGCCTCAAGTGAAGCTGAAAGAAGACTTTACTTGGATACTGCGTGTTGACTGAAAAGATTCTGATTAACTGTGATCTAGGGGTGAAGAATTTTGACTTTTGTACCTTGTGATTAAATTCAGGATTTTGTGATTGACTAAATGAATGTACTTTGTTGAAAACTATGTGACCACTTTGGTGAAAACTGTGTGTCCATTTTAGTGATACGTTGTTGAGTTACGACATGGTGAATGCTGAATTTTTATTTTCTGTGATAAGTTGTAACGCTGTGAATGTTGTACCTTGATTTCCTGTGAATTTCATGCTCTGATTTGTTATTGAATAAATAGAGTTCACTATACCATGTAATCAGAACCTTGAAAGCTGTTCACAGAA
Organism: Petaurus breviceps papuanus; assembly: GCF_028583685.1. NCBI lineage: Eukaryota > Metazoa > Chordata > Mammalia > Diprotodontia > Petauridae > Petaurus > Petaurus breviceps. The sequence goes on along the minus strand of NW_027186304.1, from coordinate 10,829,128 downwards.
GCAGTCCTCTGGAAAGCTGCTTTTGCTTGGTTTTACAACATCCATTGTGCTATTGCCTAAGGTGGGTAAAAGAGCCACCAGTCCATTCATTTAAGATTAGGCCAAGAGTACAACTATTGATTCTGGGGGGCATAAGACATGAATTTAAAGCATTTAAAGCAAAAAAAAAATGGTCTCACACTCTTTACTAAGAGAATAGAGCATATCAGAATTCTTACATTTTATTATATCAAAGTGAAGTGTTTGCAAAAACTCCTTACTAGTTTGTGGGAAACCATGGCCCAATCTTCAAAATGAGAGTCTGAGTCAGAGATCATGAGGAACAGCACAGCGCTCTTTGCTCAAGGGGCATTAGCCAGGCAGTGTAAATTGGGGAAGCTCACAGGCTTCTCTTATTTTAATCCTCACCTGCCTCACTAGCTTGTTTGGTCTCACTATTGGTCAGTGAGGTGGGCTTAAAATCTCAAATTAATCTTCATAAAGCAATCTCAATCCTTCATTACCACAATTGTTTATGAAGTAGTAACCTATCAGTGGATGATGTTTTCCTGTCCCTTGTTATGCACCAATTTGGAGACCACCAATGAGAGCTACAGCAGACAATCCTTTATTGTCATAATTATTCATTTGACCCTTCTATCCAATCAGAAGGGAATAGCCTTAAATCACTGTAATGCCATGCACAAGCAGCTTTTCAGAAGAATGCTACTGTGAACAGCTTTTGAGGTTCTGATTACATAGTATAGTGAACACTCTATTTATTCCATAACAAATCAAAGCAAAACTTTCACATAAAACTAAGGTACAGCATTCACGTTATTACAACTTCTCAAAGTACAATAGTCAAAGTCTTCCACTCATAAGGCACTCTTAAGTTAACTCAATCAGTCACTTATTCAGCAAAGTCTTGATTCATTCAATCAGTAACTTGTTCATCAATCAATAACTATGTATCATAAACAAATCCCTCCACTCCTATGTCACTAGTAAACTACAATTTCATCTTTAGTCAGTACCCAGGGAGAGGTCTTTTCTTCTTGACTTGGGGCCTTTTCTCTGATTCCCTGGACCTCCTTCCATGGTCCCAGATTCTATATGGATTTACCAGACTGTCACCTGGTTTCAATGACAGACAGCTCCCAGTTCCTTGTCCAGCTGTCTGGTTAGGTCTGGCTCAACACTGAAGTTCACAGGGTCTTGTCCATGTCAGATCCTTCACCATTTCTGCTCCAGGGAATTCAAGGCTCACCCAAGCTGCAAACAAAATCTCAGCATCCCAATCATCCTTCTTCAGTCACTTGGGCTCCTGGCTCTGGGCTCCAGGCTCCAGGCTCCTAGGCTCCTGACTGGGTTCCTAGGCTCCTGGGTCCTGGGATCCTATTCAGAAGAAGCTCCAACAACACAAGTTCTCAGGAAATTCTGGCTAAGTTCTTCATTCTCTCTTCTGTAGCTGCTCTGCTACCAGATCCTGGTCTCAAGAAATTCTTACTGTGCCTCTCTGTAGCTTTTCCTCATATATACACAGCATTAGCTTTCTGTTTCAGCCAACCCCTTCCTGTTACATCAGTAATAGGAGACAGGAGTTCATACCTTCTGTTTCCCCAACAGAGCCTTGATCAGTTACTAAGTGCAGCTTTCCAGAAGAATGTTACTGTGAATAGCTTTTAAGGTTCTGATTACACAGTATAGTGATCACTCTCTATATTCCATAACAAATCAAAGCAAAACTTTCACAGAAAATCAAGGTGCAGTATTCACAATATTACAACTCATCACAGAAAGTCACAATGAAATATTCACAACAGAGTCTGAAAGTACAATACTCAAAGTCTTCCACTCATGGGGAAAGTAAGTTAATTCTACCAGTTACTTATCAGTAACAATCATCTCAAAGTACAATAGTCAAAGTCTTCCACTCATGGGGCATACTTGATTAACTCAATCAGTCACTTATTTAGCAATCAATTACTAAGTATCATACAAAAACCCCTCCACCCCTTAGGTCACTAATAAACTATAATTCCATGATTACTCAGCACCCAAGGAGAGAGGTCTTGTCATCTTGACTTGGGGCCTGTTCTCAGATTCCCTGGATTCCCTTCCATGGTCCCAGATTCTACCTGGATTCACTAGACTGTTACCTGGGTTCAGTGGTGGACAGCTCCCAGTTCTTTGTCCAGCTCATTGCTCCACACTGAAGTCCACAGGGTCTGGTCCATGTCAGATCTTTCACCATTTCTGCTCCAGGGAACTCAAGGATCAACCAAGCCACAAACAAATTTTCAGCATCCCAGTCATGCTTTCTCAGTCACCTGGGCTTCTGGCTCCAGGCTTCTGGATCTTGGTCCTAGCTCTGGGCTCTTGGCTCCTGGGATCCTGTTCAGAAGAACTCCACCACCCCAAGTTCTCAGGAAATTCTGTGTCAGTTCTTCATTCTCTCTTCTGTAGCTGCTCTGCCACTAGATTCTGGTCTCAAGAAATTCTGACTGTGCTTCTCTGGGGCTTTTCTTATATACACACAACATTAGCTTCCTGTTTCATCCAACTCCTTCCTGTTACATCAGTAACAGGACAAAGGATTTCATACCTTCTGTTTCCCCAACAGAGGTTTGATCAGTTACTAAGTGCTAAGTACCTGTTACTTTTGCCAACACAAAGGGATCTTCATATTCAGATTACATTACCATTACAATCCCTTGCTTGTGCATATCTACACACCCAATTGGGGGGGTGGGGAGAGCAACCAACAAGAAGAAGACTAGTGTTGTTTCCTTTAAGTTGCATTACCTTGTTCTTGCACCTGTGGAAACTTAATCCTTTGCTTTCTCTCAGGCTAGGGAAACTAAACAATGAATGTACTATTTTACAGTAATCCACAGGGAAGAATGTATTAAATAAGAGATAGCAGCTATGTAAGTACTTTGTATTGGGTGAAAGAAAACACTTCTAAGTTATCATGATGATTATGTTGCATTATGCCTTAATGGAACTTAAAACTGAGACCTTAGTAATTTGTCTTGATCTCTAAAGTCTCCTATTGGTGGGGTTTAATTGATTTACTGTCTGAATAACTTGATGAAAAACCGTATTCCTTTATATTTATAATCTTAAACTTGAAGTAAACGTAAGAGTCTCTTTTGTATTGCAGTTTGTTATTACAATGAGTTTCAATGTTTTATATAATCTGACATGGTATAGATAATAGTGGAAAGAAAATTTCATTTAGTCAAGAGAACTACTTTTGAGACCTTGCAATGTCATTGACTAGTTATGTGCCCTTAGTCTAATCACTTCACATCTTTTGGTCTCCATTTTGTCTTCTAAACAATGAGTATCTTGGTCCAGATGAGCTCCTAAGTATATCCTTCTCTGACATTTTAGTGTTCATGATTCTAGATAGCAGAGGAAGAAAGATGATTCCTAATTTTCCCATGATTGAAACTAAGGTTTTAATTAAATGTTTTCTTTATGCAGTGCTCTGTGCCAAGTGATGAAAAAAAAATATATATGACAGTCCATGTTCTCATGGATCTAACAGATCAACAGAAAGAGCTATAATGTGGAATACAAACTTTTTAACCTGGTATTGACCCTGTACAATTTGGTTCGATTTTTACTTCACATTATAGCACCTTCCACATTTTATGTTTCTTAATTATGATATCTGGCTTCCAGTCTTATCATTCGGACAAATTTTTTTTTCCTCCAAAGTAACTAGTGATGTCTAAATTTTCAAATCTGATGACCTGTTCTCTACCTATAAGGTTTTGTCTGGGGAATGCTGAGAGTCTTTCATAACCTTTACTTGCTCACAATCTTTGTTCCTTTTAACAGTTAAGTTAATCAAACTAGGTACTGACCTCCATTGTGAAGCAATAAACTTGGAAATTGTTCTCAAAAGACCCAGAACCATCTGTATTGTCCACACATGGGATTATTGTGGAAATAACTTCTCAAGAACTAAGAATGATTAAGTCATAGTTCAGCCAATTTATGTATATAAGCACTGCTTATACCCCAGCATGCTAAGCTCCTCCTTCTGATGGTTGGTATGATAATCATTAAATATCATTTTTGGACCTCAATGAGATCCAAAATCTAAACTAATCAATCAGCCTGCTTTGCTTTGCTTTAAAAGTGCCTTTTCTGGGGAGGCTAGGTGGCTCAGTGAATGGAGCACCAGCCCTGGAGTAAGGAGTTCAAATCCAGTCTCAGACATTTAACACTTACTAGACATGTGACCTTAGGCAAGTCATTTAACCCCAATTTCCCTGGTTTCCCCAGTCCAAAAAGAAAAAAAAATAAAAAAAAGGTCCTCCTTCCTGTTTTAACAACTCCAGAGACCATATAGGGCTAAATCAGTGGGATTTCTCTTAGTTTGGGGACATACTCCATAAAGTGGCAGGGGAAGGGCACAAAGTCATCCTAAGATCACAAATCCCAGATGACCCTATTTTGTTTATTTTGTTGTTAATCTGTATTTACAAATAAGAAACCTCCTTTCCCATGGTATGGATAGAAAATATATGGCGACCATAAATCTGAGGGACACAGATGTCCTGGGCTTGTCCAAAAACAATTCTTGTATTGGGCAATCAGAACTTATGTTCTGGATCTGTGAAGCACATAGCAACTAACTTTAAAGGAATAAATGATATAAATATATATCACCTAGCCTGTTTGTCTCCTTTAACCAAGCTTTCAGATTATTGGGGTGCTTCCACTTACAAGTGCTTTCCTCACTCTGAGACTTAATTGAACCTCTACTTGATTCTTGACACACTGATCTCTGGTCTGTTTTGTTTCAGCTCCAGTCATTCTCAAGTTAGACTGGTCCAGCGTGGAACATATTTAAAATTCTGTAGACCTAAGAAAGGAAAAGTATAGGATATAGAGGCAGTTATTTTAGATGGTCTTTTCAAAGACCAAAGGCAGGAGCTGTATAGAATCAAAGGTAGTATGGATATGTGAATGTAGTGTTAAGGTTTTTTTTTTTTTTAATTTTTTGTTTTTTATTTTATATTTATTTATTAATTTATATTTAGTCTTCAGCATTCATTTCCACAAGATTTTCAGTTGCAATTTTTTTCTTTCCATCTTTCCTCTACCCCACCCAAAAATGGTAAGCCTATTGAATACCACTTCCCCCAATCTCTTCTCTCTTACATCCTCCCACATCACCACCCTAACTTTCTAGTAGGGCAAGATGGTTATATATATATATATATATATATATATATATATACCCCAGTACCTGTATATTTTGTTTCCCTGTTGCATTCTTTCTCTGCAAAAACAATTTTTTTAAATATTGGTTTTTAAAACTTTGAGTTCCACATTTTTTCTCTTCTTCCCTCCTCACCCACCCCCACTGGGAAGATAAGCCATTAAATATAGGTTGCACATATGTAGTTACCCAAATCATTTCCATAGTAGTTATATTGTGAAAGACTAACTTTATTTCCCTCCATCCTATCCCTCCCCCCACTTATTCTATTTTCTCCTTTGACCTTATCTCTTTTAAAAAATGTTTGCTTCTAACTACCTTCTCCCCAAATCTACCCTCTCTTCTATTGTGGCCCCTCATATACCCTATCCCTCCTATTTTCCTGTAGGGAAAGATACCCAATTGAGTGTGTATGTTACTCCCACATTAAGCAAATAAAGTGAGAATAAGGGTGTCCCAATCCCGTTTACCTTCCTGCTTTTCCCTTCCATTATAAAAGTTTTCTCTTGCCTCTTTTAATATGACATAATTTATCCTATTCTAGCTCTCACTTTCTCCTTCTCCCTATAAAGTCCTTTCTCCTCCCTAAAATTTAATTTTTAGATATCATATTTTCATATTCAACTCACTCTGTTCCCTCAGTCTATGAATACATGAACATACATATGATCACACTCACACACACACATATATACATATATACACATATTTATATTCTCATACACCCATATATATGTATGTGAACATATATATTTGTACATATATATGTGTATAAATATATATATTCCATTCAACTATGCTCATTGTGAGAAAAGTCTTATGGGATACAATTATAGTTTTTCCATGTAGGAATAAAAATAGTTCAACTTTAATAAGTTACTTATGATTTCTTTTTCCTGTTTACCTTCTCATGTTTGTCTTGCTTCTTGTATCTGAAAGTCTAATTTTCTCTTCAGATCTGTTTTTTTTTTCCTTTTTCATCAGGAATGCTTGAATACCTCTATTTCATTGAATAGCCATATTTTCCCCTGAGACATTATACTCAGTTTTGACAGCTAGGTGATTTTTTATTTTAGTCCAAGCTCCTTTCATCTACAGAATATCATATTCTAATCCCTTTGATCCCTTAATGTAGAACCTGCTAGGTCTTGTGTTATCCTGATTCTGTTTCCACAATATTCAAATTATTTCTTCCTGACTGCTTGCAGTATTTTCTCCTTGACCTGGGAACTCTGGAATTTGGATATAATGTTCCTAGGAGTTTTCTTTTTTAGATCTTTTTCAAGAGGTGATCAGTTAATTCTTTCATTTCTATTTTGCCTTCTGATTCTAGAATATCAGGGCAATTGTGCTTAAGAATTTCTTGAAAAATGTGGTCTATGCTCTTTTTTGGATCATGGCTTTCAGGTACTCCAATAATTTTTAAATCATCTGTCCTGGATCTATTTTTCAGGTCAGTGTTTTTTTTGCCAATGAGATATTTCACATTGCCTTCTATTTTTTCATTTGTTTGGCAGTATCTTGATTTTATAATATCTTGATTTCTCATAAAGTTTTATGTATCTAGTTTTAGAGTATGTTGATTACTCATAAAGTCATTAGCTTCCAATTATTCTTATCTAATTTTGAAGGACTTATTGTCTTCAGTTAGTTTGTGAAATTTCTTTTCCATTTGGCAGATTTGGCTTTTTAAGGCATTTTTCTCTTTTGTTATTTGAGTTAATCTACCTTTTAAGGTGTTATTTTCTTCAATGTATTTTTGTGTCTCCTTTAGCAGGCCATTGACTTGCTTTTGCTGATTTTCTTGCACCATTCTCATTTCTATTCCCAATTTTTCCTCCACTTCTCTTACTTGATTTTCAAAATCCATCGTGAGCTCCTCCATGCCCTGTAATCAATTCTGATTTTTCTTGGAGGCTTTTGATGTGGGAGTTCTGAATGTGCTCTTTTCCTTCCATTCTATGCCTTGATTTTTTTTGTCAACCCAAAAAGATTCTATGGTCTGTTTTTGCTTTCTTTGCTTCCTCATATTGCCAACCAATTACTTCACTTTTGAGCTCTTTGCCAAAGTAGAACTCTGCTTCTAGAATGGAGAAAGCACTGTCCCAAATTGCTGGCGTTTTCCCAGTTGCTGGAGCTATTTATGAGGGTACCTTCTCTAAAACTCCCACAAGCTCTGGCACACTGCCCACACAGCCCAACACCACCAACCAAGACTGTGAACCAGATCCAAGTAGTTAAATCAATAGAGATCACCCTCTGAATGGTAGCTTGGTCCCCTACAATCTGCTGGTCAGGAGCTCCTGAGTCAGCCATGTTGCAGCGACTGCACAGCCACCATACCTCTGCCACTTTTCACTCCTGGGGCAGGAGCTGGACCATGCTCTTTTATCCACCCCTCCCATTCCAATAGAGTTCCACACTGACCTTTTACTTTGTCTTTGGTGTTTCAGGGTTGAGAAGTCAGGAAACTGCCAAAGCTTCTGGTGATTCACTCTCCTGAAGTCTGCTATAGCTGCTGCTGGTTGGGGCCACCTTGTGGCAAGTAATATGTGGATCACATGGTACTGTGCCTCACCTCCCAGCTCTGTGTGATAGACCTTTCCTGCCAGCCTGCCAGGCTGCCTTCAGAAGGAGATTTGTTTCTCTCTTTCTCTCTGTGGGTCCTGTAACTCTAAAGTTTGTTTAGTCTCATTTTTTTTGCACGTATTGAAAGTGATTGGATCAGGAGCTCACACCAAGTTTTGTGTTTCTCATGAAAGTTTTTTTTTTTTGAGGAAGGGAAATACAGGGACATATTTGTAATTAATAGGAATGTAGGCAGTAGACAAAGAATAATTGAACATAAGAGAGAATTTCCAATAGAGTGGGAAATCTGGAAAAGTCAGGATGGAATGGGATCACTTGTGTTTAAAGAGGAGTTTGTCTGGGTAAGGGAAAAGGTAACATCTTTAGTAAGGGAAAGTGAGGGAGAAGTTAGTGACAGAAATCATGTGAGATGTACACAGGAAGAGAGGAATCTCTCTGCAAATGACCTCACTTTCTTGACTGTAACATAAGAGAAGGATAGGGACATGAGATGTTGGGGAGAATTGGCATGAGGTTTTGGAGGAAGAAGTAAAACATTTAAACAAGTAATTATGGTTTATAGTAGTGAAGGGATTAGGGAAGGGAAAAAGAGCTAAGGTTAGGGACAACTTGATTAATCCAATGATGAGATTTGGTAGGGCATGGTCTTCAATAGAATAAAGGAAATGGGGTCTCAGTGCACAATGAAGAATCAACTACTTATCCAAGTATTCAATGTAAGTAGGGGAATTTGTGTATTTAGAGCTGGAGTAATGATCTAGAAAAAAACTGAAGGCTAGAGGATCGGTACATAATGATGTAGGTGGGAAGAAAAGGTTTTCTAGTTATAAGGCAGGGGAACTAATGAAATGGCCAAAGATTATGATCAGATAAATGAATATCAGAGTTTCTTGATATGGATGTGAAATACTTTTGGGCAATGACAAGATTAAATGTATAACCATCTCCATGTAAAATTGTGATGGGGTTGATAAATAGGTAATATAAAAAACAGTAAGTGGAAGAATTGGAACCTTAAGTGTTTTACAGTGTATCAAATATGTATGTGGAGTTTACGTATAAGAGAAGAATTTAGGACAACGTCAGACATAGAGAGTATTATGGGATATAAAATAGAAAATTTTATTTACATTAGACTAAAAAGTGTTGCACAATCAACATAAATGCAGCCAAGAATAGTAGGAAAGCAGAAAACTGGGAATATTTTTACAAGGTTCTCAAATAAAGGCTTAATTTCTCAAAAATAAAGGGAACTGAAGAAGGCAAACAAGTAATTCTGCAATTGATAAATGGTCAAATGATATGAACAGAGAGTTTTTGAAAGAAGAAATCAAAGCTTTCTATATTAATAAGAAAAAAGTTCTAAATGAGCATTGATTAAAGATATGTAAATTAAAACATTTCTGAGGTGCCATCTGAGACCTATAATATTGGACAATATGATAGAAAAGGAAAATGACAAATGTTGAAGAAGATTTGGAAAAATTGGGATGCTAATGCACTATTGGTGGAGTTGTCAACTGATACAATCATTCTGGAGAATAATTTGTAACTCTGCTTGAAAGAATGTAAACTGAACATACCCTTTGGCCCAGCAATAGTTCTACATCTCAAATGCATTAAAGAATAAGAACTTATGTCTACAAATATATTTTAGAGCTCTTTTGTGATGACAAAAAATTGGAAGGGGTGATATACATCAATTAAGGCATAACTAAATAAGTTATGATATGCAATTATGATGGAATACTAGTGTTTTATAAGAAATGAAGAGCAGGAGGGAGCCAAGATGGCAGAGTAGAAGCACAAACTTGGCATGGGTTCCTACTCAAATCACTTCCAATACATGTAAAAAAGAACTCTAAAGAAACTTTAGATCTACAGAACCCACAATATGACAGAGAGAAATAAATATCTCTCTTAAGGGAGTCTGGCAGGCAGAAAAGAAGAGTCTATAGCATTATACTGGGAGCCGAGTACTGTCTGGCATAAGCTCCTTTTTTCTAGCCTAAGGGTGGCCCCGACCAGCAGCTGCCAGAGCAGACTTTAGGAGAGTGTAGCTGTGTAGCTTCATTAGTAGATGTGGCAGTTTTCACAATTCTTAACTCATAAACACCAAAGACAAAATAAATAATCATTGTGGAATTCTTTTGCAGCAGGGGTGAGAAGCAGCTGGAAATTCAGCATCCCTGCAGCCACCACCACATTGTTGCTTCCAGAGCTCTTGGCCAAGTAAGAGAAGTGGATGAAAAATTGGGAAGAGAAATGAGAATAATGCAAGAAAATCAAGAAAAGTGAGTCAACAGCCTGACTGAAAAAAAAACACCTTAAAAAATAGACTAACTCAAATGGCAAAAGAGGCCCAAAAAAACAATGAGGAGAAGAATGAATTAAAAAGCCAAATTTGCCAGATGGAAAAGGAATTTTAAAAGTCACTGAAGAGAATAATTTATTCAAAATTAGATATGAACAAATGTAAGATAATGATTTTATGAGAAATCAAGATATTATAAAACAGATGCAAACAAATAAAAAAAAAACAGAAGGCAATGCAAAATATCTCATTGGGGGAAATAAAAGAAAACATTGACCTGGAAAATAGATCAAGGAGAGATGATTTAAAAATTATTGGATTACCTGAAAGATATGATCAAAAAAAGAACCTTAACTCCATGTTTCAAGAAATTCTTAGGCAAAATTGCCCTGATATTCTAGAACCAGAGGGGAATTTAGAAATTGAAATAATTCAATAAAATTGAAATTAAATATATTGAATATAAAATAAATTTGCAAAATAAATTAATAATATATCTTATATTATATATATAATATTATTTTTATAAAACAAATTGACTATAATTATAATTTCTTCCCTGAGTCCTCAGGGAAGTACATTAGCTATATTTATACCTTTGTTTTCCTCGTGGAAAATACAGACCCAAAGTGAACTAGTGAATTAAGTGTTTTAAGGGCTCCTCAAACAAGAAATTCCTTTTCCTAATTTAGATAAGCATCTGCTTAGCAAATGAAATTTTTAGAAAACTACTTTTGAGAACAAGAAAGATAAAGGTCTTTCCCAGGTCACCTATAATTATATTAATACTGATTAACATGATGATGATTATGGTGGTGGTGATGAAGATAACTAGTCTTTAGCTCATTATGACTTGTGAATTACTTCATGAATATTATCACAATATACACAACTAATATTCAGAAGAGACATCACTGGAGATTAAAATACAAGGAAATAAGATGGTCCTTACTCTCAAGGACTTTACATTTTAATATGGGAATACAAAATATAAAATGTACTAAGAATGAAAGATTGGTGTGAAAGTGGAAAACAAAAACTGAAGCAGATATAGAACAGTGGAAACCATGAATTGAATTGGGAGACTTGAAATTATGAAATTTGAAATCAGAACTTTTTTATAACTTCCTGGGAAGTTCATTATCTACAACATCATAATTTCCTCCACAGAAAGAAGCATTTATTAAATAGCTCCTTGAAAGTATTAATATCTTGAATGGTAAGTTTAAAAAAAAATTGATTTATCTCCTTAATGTTACACAAAACATTAAACTTTACATGGCGTAAAAAGGAGAATACTGTACTAAAAAGAACTCATGATTTTGAATCTAAAGACTTTTATGTGAGTCTTGTCCCTACCACTGGTGGCTTTGTAATCACAGGAAAATCAATTCACCTTGGAAAATCTCAATTTTCTCCAAAGAAAAAGAGGATAACATCAGTTTTATAACCCTCTTAACAGTCAGAGAGCAGAATTGCTGTGAATATAAAATGAAATTTCTCATGTAAAGCATTTTGTAATCATACATTATTATACAAATATCTGCTATCATTATGCTACCTAACTCACTATGTACTTCTAGTCAATAAATAGGAATGTACTTCTTTGGGAGCCAAGATGGCAGAGTAAACAGTGATCCACTCTCACTCTTTCTTATTGGCCTCTAAAAACCCAGAAAATCTCACCCCCAGGGGGAAAAAATCAAACAAACAAAAAACTAGAGCAACAGAATCAGGGAAAAGACAAGGTGCAGCAACCTGAGTAATTGGGGGATTAAAAGAAATGGTCACTCTCACTCTGGCGGGAAGAGAGCAGTACAGGATGGGAGGTGTCCTAGCAAGCAAGTGTCCTAGCAAGCCAGTGTCCTAGCAAGGCTAGATCCACCTCAGCAAATCAGTGGGAGAAACCAAACCCCAGAGCAATGGAGCAGGCAAGGGCCAACACCATGAAAACATCCCCTCTCCACCTCTTTCCCTAAATGCCTTGCTTGGCCCAGCCAGGGGAGCTAGCAGACCCCAGCTCAGAAAGGCAAAACATGCATCAGCAGCTGAATCTCTGTGTTTTAGTGAATTCCAAATGGGCAGCTCTCCTCCAGCAGTCAGACCTTCCCGTGTTTCAGTGCATCATGGGGTAAAAAAAAAAAAAAAAAAAAAAAAAAAAAAAGATCCACTCTCACTCTTTCTTATTGGCCTCTAAAAACCCAGAAAAGAAAAACAACAGGGAAAAAAAAAAAAACAAAACACACCCGGAACACACCCAACCACCACACCC
>NW_027186304.1:10771827-10816626 GCF_028583685.1 Petaurus breviceps papuanus | reverse complement strand
CGTCATTGCGCCGGCCGGGGAGAGAACCGACATTTGGACAGAAAAGCCAAATAATCTATCAGAAGAAGCTTTTTGTTTTTTTGTAGAATCCAAAAGGGGCCCCCCCCCCCCCAAGAAAACACCCCCCCTGTTTTTGCACAAAGGGGGGGAAAAAAAAAAAAAAAAAAAAAAAAAAGCAATGTCCTCCATATGCCAGGCCCACTACTCCAACCTAGAGATTTTCAGTGAAGTAATGGGGAAACACAGAAAAACCACACATGGTCTGAGTACATGCCAACTACTACCCCTAGGAACCCAGCTCAGCACCAGGTAATCTGCGAGAACCCTACAATCTCCAGCTGCTAGCATCTGAGACCCCATCACACAAGGGCCGTGACCAGGCCCCTGGCACTCAGCACAAGAAGTTTGGAACTCTGGTCCCTTTGCTCTAGAAAGAAAGTTCACTTTAAAATCCACAGAATAGTCAAATATTATGAACAAAAAGCAGAAATAGACACTGATCTTTCTATGGGGAGAGGGAAAATCAAAACACAGTATCAGATGAGGATGACATTGTCAATATACCCATATCTGAATCCCCAAAGGGGGATATGAAATGATCTCAACCCCAAAAAGCCTTCTTGGAAGAGTTCAAAATGATTTTAAACATCAAATAAGAAAGATAGAGGATAAATCAGGAAAATAAATTAGAGGTATGTAAGAGAAAGTCAACAGCATGAAAAAAGAAGACCAAAAATTCACTGGCAAAGATAATTCCTAAAAACACACAATTGGCCAAATGGGAAAAAAGGCCAATGAAGAAAAAAAGTCCGTAGAAAGTATAAGTCACCAAATGTTAAAGGAGATACCAAAAATCACTAAAGAAAACAATTTATTAAATTTTAGAATTGGGCAAGTGGAAGGTAATCAAGATTAAGTCAAACAGAATCAAAAGAATGAAAAAATAGAAGAAAACATAAAATACCTCATTAGAAAAACAACAAATCCGGGCAAGGGTTGGCGGTGCATGGGAATTCAATGAAAAAGGTCACTTCTAGACTTTCTTAATGAAAAGGCCAGAAATCAATCAAAAAATTGATCTTCAAATAAGAGACTCTAGGGAGGTATAAAAAGGTAAACAGAAAAAAAATGCTATTCAGTAAATGCAAAGAATACAAGTCGTTGCCCACTTGATAAATGGTCAAAGGAAATGAATAGGTAGTTTTCAGATGAAGAAATTAAAGCTATCTATATTCATATCATTATTGATTCAAGAAATGCAAATCAAAACAACTCTGAGGTACCATTTTACCCCTATCTAATTGGGTAACATGACAACACAGGTGTGGAGAAGATACAGGAAAATAGGAGAACTAATGCATTGTTGGTGGAGTTGTGAACTGATCCAGCCATTCACTGCAGAGCAATTTGGAATTATGCCCAAAGGGCAAGCAAACAGTGCATGTCCTTTGATTTAGCAATGCCACTTCTAGGTCTGTGACCAAAAGAGATCATAAAAAGGGGAAAGGAACCACATGTACAAAATTATTTATTACAACTCTTTTTGTGGTGTCCAAGAACTAGAAATGAAGGGGATTCCCATCAGTTGGAATGGATGAACAAGTTGTGATATATTAATGTAGTGGAGTATTATTGTTCCATAAGAAATGATTAGCAGGAAAACTTCAGGAAAACCTGGAAAGACAGATGCTAAGAGTAACATTGTACAATGACTAACTTTGGTTGACTTGCCTCTTCTTGGCAATGCAAGGATCTAAGACAACTCCAAAAGAATTATGATGGAACATGTGATCCACATCCAGGAAAAAACAAACAAACAAACAAACAAAAAATGTAGAGTCGGAATGTAAATTGAAGCATACTATTCTCTCTCTTTCTCTCTCTCTCTCTCTCTCTTTCTCTTTTTTCTCATGTTTCTCCCATTGTTTCTAATTTTTCTTTATAAAATGACTTATGTGAAAATATGTTTAATGTGAATTTATATGTAAAGCCTATATCAGAATGCATACTATCTTGGGGAGGAGGGAGGTGAGAGAGGAAGAGAAAGTTTAAAACTGAAAATATCATGAAATTGAATGTTTATATCTAAAAATAAATTAATTTTTTAAAAAGAAAATAGTTCTTTGAGTTGAAACAAGAAAGAACATGCTACTTTCCCTTCTTAAATCTGTACAATTATTATTAATTTAAGAATAATGATCTCAATTCTAAAAAGTAAATTTCCAAAGAACTTATTATATAAGAGATTTTTTTTATTATTTCCCCTTTCTTTATATAAAACATACTATTTTTAATAATAGGCCAAAAATAGATATGCGAGAATTATTTCACTTTGCCTTCCTATGTAAAGACTTCAATTGAAAAGTACTGATCCAGTGATTATAATGGTTATGTGCTAGCACGCAGAATGTTTGTAAGTGAAGTTAAGTTGCTGTTTTTTTGCTCACTTAAGAAGTATACTTGAAATGATATTATAAGTCTAAGTGGAAAACATTTGGTTTCATTCCGTGGCTCATTTAATGGAAGAATAGTGATGTTCTCTATCCATACTTAAAATTCTGCCCATTGTAAGGCCAAGGTGGAAAGCTCTTACCCAGTTTCCTTTTAAATATCATCTGTTATTTGTGAGTGTTAGTTCACCAAGAGTGCTGCCCATTGACTCTAATTTCCACATTGGGAAGTAGAGTATTAAAGCTGATTCTGTGTACATTTTTCCCCTACCCTGAAGTAATATCAAGACAATGAAATGACTTTGCTTTGTTTTCTTATTCTGATTCCATATTTTTTCCCCACAACCTTTCACTTCTTATGAGCTTTTCATTCATATACTTATTTGGCATTTTTTTTTAAATCAGCTGCCTCAAATTTTCTCGCTTCATGTATTCTTCAAACAAACTTCCTCATCCACCATATGGTAGCTGATATTTTCTAAAGAGATTTTCTAAACAACTTGCCTAGATTAATTAGATTTTATGCTTGTGAACTCCATGGTGACATAATGTGAAATAATTACCTTTAGTCAGAAGGACACCTTAATGCCCCATTCAGGACATTTAATTATTTGGGGAAAAGTCATGTGAAATTAATTAGATTATCAGGAGACACTTTAAACTCTGAATATATTTTCAGGGTTAGAATTTTATCAAGGTTTGAGGTCCAAAACTTAGAAATGTAAAACTAACTCCAACTATGCTTTTTGTGCACCACCTCTCCAGAGGAAAACAAATGTTAGTAGGATTTCTTATTGGTGATGCCATATACTTTTCAGGTATCAAGGTCCATTTCTTAGACTTAATCTCATGATAAAACTTCCAAATCAATCTTAATTTATAGGAAATGAAACTGATGGTTTCCTATGAAGTGAGTATTATCCAAGGCTTAAGTAAGCAACATTGCATTAAAAGATATGTTCCATAAAACCCCTATTGCAGACCTCATCACAGGATTCAAGGAAGTGTCTACATTTCAATTTTAAATTCCTGTGTGTTTTGAGACTCACATTAGGCATACATAGAAGATGTAAACAAGGGTAACCTTTTGTAAATATATAGCTATTATAATACTGAAAGCATAATAGCAAAATATATAAATTTCAGAATGAGCTTAAGAAAAGGTAAAAATCACTGATGGTTATGTTTTGCTTTGGTTCTACTTGGTACAAGTAATTAAAGTGAAGAGATTAAAGAAGGAATAATTTCTTTGATCAGGGTGGATGGAAATATGGTAACAGATAATTGGCAGGTGGAAGAATTGTGCGAGTTATATACTGCTTCAGTTTTTGCCTTCATAAAGAATATTTTTAATATGAAAGGACAGAAGAATATTTCTAATAAGAAATTTAAACTCACTATTGTAAGGGAGCTGTTATTCAAGAATTAACAAGTAAGGAAATATATACATATATATCATACGACAGGCACATTAGTAAGAGCTACAGGAAAAAAAAAAGGGCAAAAATGTCTTCCTTTCCTTAAGACAGCTTATGTTCTAATATAGAAATTAGTATACAAGTAGTAAGATAATACAAGATATAGATAGTATATATGTCTTTTGTGGCTCATCACAATAAATATTTTTTTTTCCTGAGGAATTTAATTAAAATAGAAACTTTTCCTCATGGTAGTAACTTCACTGGGATTTACCTTACGTTATCCAATTCTCACTTCTGTACTCCCCATCTTTATTTTCTCCAGATGTCATTTAATCTCTTATTAAGATCCATGCCCCTACCTGGTTTTGCATTCCAGTTAACTTCAGAGCCCTTATTTAACCTCCTCCTATTGTGAGATAGTATCCAGGAATTACAATATTTACTCTGAAGAAGTGTTCACATTGTGTGACAAATTCCTGGAGATTTGGCTAGTTGAGAAGATGCCCATCTCCTATTAAAGAATGTGTTTCTTTTCTCATGGAAGTATTACTTTTTTTTCATTTTCAATATATTTTTTGAATTAAATTTTATATTTATTTTTAGTTTACATAATACATTTCCACAAGATTTTGAGATACAAATTTCCTCCCCATTTTACCCCTACCCACCACCCAAAAACAGCGCTTCCCACTCAATATCCCCTCCCCCTATCTGTTCTTCCCTATATATCCCCCCTTCTGCCTGAGACTTTCCAGTAGGGCACAGTGAATCTCTAATCTCTATGCCCCAGTTCCTCTATATCTTATTTTCCAGTTGTATGTATAATAATATATATATATACATATATATATAATATTATATACATATAGCTTGAGAGTGAGATATAAGAGAAGGCTAGGCTTACCCTGAATGTTGTATTGATACTCTTGGTTTCTTTTAAGACCTGAAGTCATTCATCTTATCATATGGTGCAGGAAAGATCTATAGATATTCAAATGGAGATAGAGATGGGGGTAGAGATAAGGAGAGGTAGAAAGATGCTTAGAGAGGTGTGTATATAGATATAGATATAGCTATGTACATATGTATATATATAGGTACAGATATATGTGAGTATATATATATATACACATATATGTGCATATGTATATTTATTTGTTCATGGAGAGGAAAAATACTACAGGATGATGATATGATTTGCAGTGTTTTCTAGGAAAAAAATGCATTAATTTTGCAATATTTGCATTTCTAAAACAATTTTGCTCAAATAAAACTTTAAAAAATCATATTCTTTCTATGATTTTTTGAAACAAAACAGAAGTAATTCATTCATTATATTTTCAGGTAGGTAAACTAAAAACACAGTAGGATGATCTGTCATTTTCATTCATTGGCCAGTTACCTATTATTCTGTCACATATATGTTTCATCAGTTTTGAAAGTTTATTTTATTATAAATATTTTTTATCATCTTTATATTACTATATTTTAGTAAAATGCTTTTATAATTGTTTCTCAATAAGAATCAGTGAGGAATTTTCTAGCATATATAAAAGATAATAGAAATATTACGTGTTCATTCAAAATGAAAATATCACATATCCTTTAAAAATTGATATTTTATTCCTGTCAAGAGCTCATGTTATTTTAATGAATCCCATGAACTTCTTGATGCCTCTTTTTTCTTCACTTGCATATGTAAATTTCCTCTATAAATTTCTTCCTCTCTTTCTCAAGTCTAAGAAAGTATACTTGAAAAAGAAAAAAAACGTAAAAGCCTCCCTCTGGTGATCATAACGTTGTTATAGGTAGTTCAAGAATAGATTAAAATCATTGACTCTGCTTAGAAGAAGCATTCTCAGATAAAAATTTCACTCATATGAAGACTTTCAACTTTTTAACTATCATTATTGAAAATTTCAAAATCCAGGTAAAAATCACCATGGAGTGTCATGTTGCTGCAGAAGTAAGCAATGTGGAGGCTTTACTTTGAAGAAAAAAGGAACCAAAATGAAAAGAAATCCTGAGTGACAAACCATATGCCACACCATTACAATTCTGAACTCTTCTCCTTTCACAATTCATCGTTTTCCTTCAAATTCTATCACCTAAGAACAAACACTTTGGTGACTTTGAAAGTAGATGACTATAATTTTTACTTTCTGACATAAATACTGGTGTTGTTCTTATTAAAAATGGCTATAGAACTTCATCAAAACCATATCAACTGAGGAATAATTTGAAAAGTTTGTTATCCTTAGGAAAAAAACCTATATTTTTATTACTTTTGCTTTTGTTAAAAGATAGATCTGAAGTTTTCACAGTGGTCTAAAGAAATCAGAATAACATTTCTTTTGTGAAGGGTTTTATAATTGTCTAATTGGGCCAGTGTTTAGGAGTTGATTATCTTATTTCACCTAAGGCATGGATTTACTTGCAAAGTGAAGAGATTGAAAAGTCAAGTGTCCTTTTCCCTTAGCACAAAGTTAAGTAATCATTGCTAGGGCTGCCTCAGAGAGAGGAGCTTTGCAGCCTTCATGCTTAGAAACCATTTGGTTCTTTTTTTTTTAAAGAAAATTCAATGCAAGGTCTTCCTTTAAAAATTATTGATAAGCATAATTTAATAGCAGTGATAAATGCTAGTTAGAATCCAAAGCATTCTGTTCACAAACTATGTATTCAAAATTATTATGTTTGTGTTATAATTCCAGCCTAATGATGTTGCAATCACAATACAGTACACTTCTTATTATTATAAGTATTAATTATAGAAATTATTATAAGTATAATTAAAGATATATTTATATATTCCCATATATTATATGTTTATATATAATTATTATCATAAGTATAATTATAGAAATAATTGAGATAAATAAAAGAAATACTTTTCAATCAGTTAGTAGAAGGTTGTGATTACATTCTGAGTAAAAGCATGTATATTGAAATGTTTAGAGTTTAGAACTCTAGGAGAAAATAAGCACACTAGGTTTGCCATTTGAAACTCATTTCTTCCATTCACCATCTTTGTGTCTTGGAATAAATCACTATGTCTCTTTGGAAATGAATTTCTTTATGTGTAAAGTGAAAATGTTGCATTCAATGATTCTAAGAGAACTTCTAGCTGTAATCAATGATGATCCTAAAATCATCTTTTCTATTCACTTCACTTTATAGATAAGGAAACTGAGGTCAAAAGACCTTCTTTCCCAAGTTCCCAGAAGTAGAAAATCAGTATTTGCATGTTTTCCATGTTTTAGAAACCATGGAGTTCTGTGATTTTATGTTCCAAATTTTACAGATTATTTTCTTTCAGGGTTGGAAAGATACTGTGTGTGTGTGTGTGTGTGTGTGTGTATGACATGTTTTGAACTCTGTTACCTCTTACAGCTGCAAAAATGAATCTAGTTTAATTGTTATAAGGCTAGGTGGAGAAGGTTATAAAAGTGTGTAGCTCATGAATTTCTTCATGTAGTCATCAACATAGGTGGAATAAGTTATTAAACTTAATACTGGCTGCTTCCCCCTGATTCATACCCACTGTCAGACTTTGAATTCCTTCCAAATCAGGCTTGTAATGTAATGTATGCATTTCCCAGCAACTGTTTTGTGCAGTTTTAGACAAAGACAAGTTATATTATTCTGGCTTTATTTCATCATTTCACAAAGGTTACTTGCTCTTTTCTCTCTGTCTCTTTCTCTCTGTCTCTCTCTCTGTCTCTCTCTCTCTCTCTCTCTCTCTCTCTCTCTCTCTCTCTCTCTCTCTCTCTCTCTCTCTCTCTGTCTCTCTCTCTCTCTCTCTCTCTGTCTCTGTCTCTCTCTGTCTCTCTGTCTTTCTCTCTCTCCCCTCCCCCAAACAGGAAAGTTTAAGCATAGATGACAATTGATTAATGTTTTTCTTTTATTTTGGTTTAAAGGCTTTACCAGAAATTCATGTTGAATAGGCGAAATTTCAAAATAAATTGTTAAAAAAATATTAGGCCTTTGGCATGACCTTTCATTCTATTAGAGATATGTTATCACTTATTTTTTATTATATTTACAAAATTCCTTTTGAAATTCCCAAGGACAAGATGAGGAATCCAGTATGTAAGAGGTTCCTAAATATAAGCCTAATTAAAAACATTAGTGCTTTTTGAGTATGCACCATAGCTAGATATTGGAGGAAGCTGTTCCATAAGGGATGGAAGAAAGGATCAAGAAAATCCTTGTTACATATAGTGAAAAAGACTGATTCACTTATAGACTGAATAGTCCTCATCCTCCGCTTCTGCCTGTGTTTTGCTTGATATAATTGCCATACATTTCATTATTTTGTATGTTTCTTGAGTTATTTTAATTTAATCTTAGCAAAAGTTCTCTGTAGTACACTCTGATTAGTTTCTTTTTTTAACAAGCAAATTCATTGAAATGAAAGACAAGAGGAGGCTAGCAAATAAAAGAAATGTAACTTCTCATAGAAATCACTAAATTTAGTGAACATTTTAGTTTCTCATAAAAGAGAGAAAAAAGTTTAAATGTCAGCTATGGAAAGGACTGTGAGGAGATCAAAAGCTTAGAGCATTGTCATAGGGAAAAGTCAGAGATGTGAAACCAGGCAATTTTTTTGAATTATAAACTGTATTAACCAGGGTCTTCTTAAACTTAAACATTTATGCAGTGAAGTGAAAGATTTCTTAGTTTATTTCAATTCATTAACTAAATCACATGAATTTGATACAACTGACCAATGACCAAGGACACAATTTGACCCTTACATTTTCAAGATTAAGGTGATGCATTTTTTGGAAGTATTAACAAGGAAACTGAAAACCAATCACTTTGTCCATTTCAGTCTTGACAGTTTCTTACAGAATCTCAGGTTTTTCTAAGATGGGGTTTCTTATAGTCCTTGAATTGGAATGTGCAAGTGAAATTTTAGACCTGCTATGACCTTTAGAAAGCCTTAGATTCTTGTTTCCAATTAACAAAAAGCATGCTGAGGAATTCTTATCACTCCTCTTAATAAATGTCTTTAAAACACCAAAAACAACAATCTTGTTACTTTATAAACGTTTACAAAGGGAAGTATAAATCAAAATCCAGACATTTTCCCTTTTCCTTTTTTCCCCTTATCCTCAAATACTGTTTAAAAATAATAGGCCTAGTTTTATCCAATCTATGTTGTAAAAGTATGTTTCAGGTCATAGCAGGAGATTCAGAAGCTAGTGTTAAAATATAATTCGGTAAAACTAAAGAAAAAAAATGGCCTCACAGACCACTGATGTCTAAAGTTCTATAAAGAGTCTCTCAGCAGCTACTGAGTGATTGAAATGGAAAAAAAGTACACTGAAGGCTACATAATAAAGAAATGGAAACTTTGGCACTTAAAAAAAACAGAATTGGGGCAGCTAGGTGGCATTATGAAGACACACTTATTAGCCATGTGATTTTGGGCAAGTCACTTAAATAAAATTGCCCTCCAAAAAAAACCAAAACAAAACTAGAATTTATTTATTTTTAATTTTCAATATTCATTTCCACAAGATTTTGAGTTCCAAATTTTCTCCCCATCTCTCCCCTCCCCCCACCCAAAGATGGTGTGCATTTCTGATTGCCCCTTCTCCTACTCTGCCCTCCCTTCTATCAACCCATTTTCTCTTATGCCTTTTCCCCTTACTTTCTTGTAGAGGAAGATAGATTTCTATACCCCAATGGCTGTATAACTTATTATCCAGTTACTTGTACATACAATTTGTTTTCACAATTAAAAAAAATTGAGTTCCATATTGTCTCTCTTCATTCCTTTACACCGCACCCCCATTGAGAAGACAAACAATTCAGTATAGGTTATACATGTGTAGTTATGGAAACCTTTCCATAATAGTCATACTGTAAAAGACTAACTCTATTTCCCTCTGTCCAATCCCTCTTGCACTTAGTCTATTTTCTCCTTTTACCCTGTCTCTTTTCAAAAGTGTTTGCTTCTGAGGACCCCCTCCCCCAATCTGTCCTCCTTTCTATCATCCTCCCCTCTTATACCCTTCCCTCATCTTTCTTGTAGGGTAAGATAAACAATTGAGTGTGCATGTTATTTCCTCCTAAAGTTCAGTGAAATGAGAGTAAGGTTGACTCACTCCCTTTCACTTCTCCCCTCTTCCACTCAAATTAAACAGTTTTTTTCTTGCCTCTTTTATGTAAAATAATTTCTCTTCCCAATTTTAATTCATCCTGTGTACTTTCTGTGTGTGTGTATAATGTGTGTTTTTATGTATGTGTTTATATGTATATATATACACACACACATACACATTTCAACTACCAAACTGAGAAAGTCTCATGAGTTATGAATATCATCTTTAAACGTAGGAATATAAATAGTTCAACTTAATAAGTCTCTTAAGATTTTTCTTTCCTGTTTATGTTTTCATACTTGTCTTGATTCTTGGATTTGAAAGTCAAACTTTCTATTTAACTCTGGTCTTTTCATCAGCAATGCTTGAAAGTCCTCTATTTTACTGAACACACTATTTTTCCCCTAAAGTATTATATTCAGTTTTGCTGGATAGGTGATTCCAGTTTTAATCCTAGCTCCTCTAAATTCTGCAATATCATATGCCAAACTCTCCAATTCCTTAATGCATTGAATTTAAAGTGAGTTTAAATATTAAACTTTTAGTCTAATGTGGACATATGTTTAATATAATTGTACATGTGTAGCCTATGTCATATGGTTTGCCATCGTTGGTAGGGGCAGAAGGGAGGAAGAAAAAAAATTGGAACTCAAAGTCTTATAAAAATGAATGTTAAAAACAATCTTTGCATTTAATTATAAAGGGTAAAATACTATTAAGTGGGAAAATATTAAACTTATTGAAAATCATCATCACATTCCAGGCTAAGAAAGTGAAGAACCCCAATAGTCTATGATTCTCTTCATATTAAAAGTTAAGACTGAACCTTAAAAGCCTAGGCAAAAGACTACCTAATAATAATCAAATAAAATCATAATGAAAAATACAGTATATAGTTATAAAGGTAACAGAAAATATTGATGAAGGAACAAGTCTCTCATTAATTAAAACACATAATTTTACATAAGAACATCAAAAATTTACATAAGACATCAGGTACAAACTGATTATATAAGCTGTCGTTTTTTTCCCAACTTAGCTCTTGCCATTTCTGAGGGGTTAGGGGATAGGAGGAATTCTGGAAACACGCCAGAGTACATCAGAAAATTCCACACTCTCCAGACTCCTCCACAGACTAGACAATTTAGCACCTCAAGGTGAACATAGACTGGCAAAAAATAAATAAGCATTGGGGTAGAGAAGTGGTGTGCCTGGGCCAACTGGAGAAGATCAGAAGACCCCAGGGACAAAGGTTAAGTAAAGGGCAAACATCTCCATGTTATCACTGCTGAAATCTGTGAATTCTGGTAGTAACTGGGTTGGGAGGTAGCTTCTGCCTCAATCACAGGAATTCTCACCTTACTGACAGAGTAGAGCTTTGGACCTTTGATCAGAGAAAGTCTGAAGCACCCTCTGTTATGGAGGGATACCAGGCCAAATTGTACTGCAAGACTTGGTCTGGGCTATAGCTGAAGGCGAGAAGGAACTAGCATACACCCAGAGAGGACAGTAGCAGTGTGGTGGGGATGCTACTGGCTGTGGACTCTTCCAGTGTAGCAGCATTGCTAATTTTAGTTCCAAGGGAAAGGTGAGAAATAGAGGTTAAAGGCCATGGTGGGTTCTGGGGGACCAAGAGCACTTCTAGCACATTGTGGATGGGGGTCCTAGATGCAGCTTAGAGGGATATAGGAGTGCTGAGATTGGTCCCTGGGAAAAGCTCAGAAAATAACAGTAAGAAGGACCTGAAGCCAGAGGCACGATTCTGCACACCCGAGGAACAGAGCTAATTATAGGAAGCTGCTAAATATGTTTAAAAATAGCGAGAAAAAGCAAAAGAACCCAGTGATAAGCGATTGCTATGGAGAGAGGGAAGGCCTGGGTTTATATTCAGAGGATGATATTGACATAAAAAGCCTCTTCTGCCCTAAAGAGCAATGTCAAATGGTCATGTGCCCCCCCCCCAAATACTTGAAAGAATTTAGGAAGGACTTTAAAAATCCAATAAGAGAAATTAAGGGAAAAAAATTGATGGGAAAAAAGCAATCAAAGAAAACAATGAAAACCATGAAAAGAAAGTCAGTCAACTGGAAGAAGAGACCCAGAATGTTAAGAAAGAGAACAATTCCTTGAAAACTAGATTTGGGCAAGGGGAAGCAAATGACTGCTCATGAGTTTGTATGGAACAATAGTATTCCATTATATTCATTTACCACAATTTCTTCAGTCATTTCCGATTGATAGACATCCTCTAAATTTGTGAAAACAAAAAGAGCTGCTATAAATATTTAGTACATGTAGATCCTTTCCCCTTTTTATGACATCTTGGGGATACAGATCTCATAGTAGTATTGCTGGATCAAAGGACACACACAAAGCCCTTTGGGCATAATTCCAAATTGTTCTCCATAATAGTTAGAGCAGTTCAAAACTTCATGAATATTCCATCAATGTTTTAATTTTCCCATATCTTCTCCAACATCTATCATTTTTTTTTTCTTTTCTGTCATCAATTTGATAAGAGGGACGTGGTACCTCAGAGTTGTTTTAATTTATATTTTTTTTCTAATCAATAGTGATTTAGAGAATTTTTTCATATGACTATGGATAGCTTTAATTTCAACATCTGAAAGCTGCCTGTTCATATACTTTGACAAATTACACATTGTGGTATGATTGCATTATAAATTTGACTCAAGTCTCTATATACATATTTTGAAATGAAGCCTTTATCAGAGACATTGACTGTAGAAATTGTTTCCCAGCTTTCTTCTTCCTTTCTAAACTTAGTTTCATTGACTTTTTGCAAAACAAAACAAAACATAAACACATGCACAAATTTTAATTTAATGTTTTTAAGATTATCCATTTTGCATTCCATAATGTTTTCTATGCCTTGTTTGCTCGTAAATTCTTCCATTCTCCAGACATCTGAGAGTCAAATTATTCCTTATTCTCCTAATTTGTTTTTGTGCTCATCATTTAAGTCTAAATCATGTTCCCATTTTGATCTTAAATTTTGTTTTAGATTTTTCTTTTTGCTTTTTTTGGACAGGAGAAGGTAGGGCAATTTGGGTTAAGTGACTTGCCCAAGGTCACATGGCTAGTTTTGTGTTATGTGTCTGAGGCTGGATTTGAACTCAGGTCCTCCTGACTACAGGGCTGGTGCTCTATTCACTGCACTACCTAGTAGCCCATTTGATCTTATCTTTGTATAAGGTATGAGGTGTTGATCTATGCCTATTTTCTGCCATACTATTTTGCAGTTTTCCCAGAAGTTTTGTCAAATTGTGATTTCCTATCCCCAAAACTGGAGTCTTTGGGTTTATCAAACAATAAATAACTGTAGTCATTGACTACTGTGTCTTATCTACCTAACCTATTTCACTGGTCTTCCACTCTATTCCTTTGCTAATACCTAATAGTTTTGATTCTTGCTTTTTATAATATAGCTTTAGATCTGGCACGACTAGGCCACCTTCCCTTGCATTTATGTTCATCAATTCCCTTGATATTCTTGATGTTTTTTCCCTTCTAATTGAATTTTGTTATTATTGGTGTGTAGGATATTTTAGAAAGATGTGTACATTAGGAGTTAGGAGGGTAGTATAAGGAGAGGAAAAGGAAGGGACTACTAGAGGAGTGGGTAGAATGAGGAATAGGAAAATAGCATAGAAGATAAAGTGAGATTTTTAAAAGGGTATGGATTAGAATGGTTAAGGTTAGAAGAAAATTACAGGAGGGGCAGAGCAAGAAGTGCCACTTAGAAGGAAAATATTGTGGAAAAATAGGATGGAGGGAATTAAACAAATAGTAATTATCACTTTGAATGTGAATGGGATGAATTCACCCATTAAAAAATAAAGCGCTGAATGGATTAAAAATTAGAATACAACAAAGCATTGCTTATAAGAAACACATTTGAAAATTATATACACAGAGTTAAAACATTTAAGTTAAAGATTTGGAGTAGAACATGTTATGCCTTAACCGATGGAAAAAAAGCAGTGGTGATGATTATATCAAAGTCGAAGCCAAAATAGATTTAATTAAATGAATTAAAGAGTGAAACTATATTGTTATAAAAGTTAACATAGATAATGAACAATATCAGTGTTGAACTATATGCACCAAATGTAACATCTATATTTTGAATTTTAAATGAATTACAGGTGGAAATAGATAATAGTAATATAATAATGGGGGACGTAAGTCTTCCTCTCTCAGAACTATATAAATCTAACAAAAATAAATAAGAAAGAAGTTAAAGATATGCATAGAATTTTAGGTTAGTTAGATATGATAGCTATCTATGAAGCTATCTCTATGAAGAGAATTGAATGGAAATTAATACATCTTCTTCTCAATGGTACATAATACTTTTTCAAATATTGACAACATATTAGGCCCCAAAATTTTATAGATATGAGAAGAAATATCAAATGCTTCCTTTGCAAACCACAATGTTATAAAAATATCTAATAAGAGACCATGAAAACATATAAGAAACACTAATTGGAGAAGAAACTACATAATATTGAAGAATATAACATTTAACAAAAAAATACAACAAAATTTTATTAAACAAAATAACAATAATGTAACAACATATCAAAACCTAGGTGATACAGGAAAAAGTAGGTGTAAGATGTTTATCTATACCTAATTTCTGTCATACTATTTTGCAATTTTCCCAGTAAGTTTTGTTTCTGTTTCTTTTTTAGGTTATTTTTTTTTGTCAAATAGTGATTTCTTAACACAGAAGTTATCAAACAGTTGATACTATAGTCATTGAGTAGAGCATCTTGTTTACCTAATTTATTCCCTTGATCCACCACTCTATTTCTTGGCTGGCATCAAGTAGTTGTGATTCTTGCTGTGTTATAACAATGTTCTAGATCTGGTGTGATGAGGCCACCTTTTCTTGCATTTATTTTCATTAATCCCCTTGATATTCTTGACCTTTTTTTCCTATCACTATAAAATATTTTTGGTAGTTTAACTGGTATGGCACTGAGTAAGTAATTGACTTTAGGTAGAATTGCCATTTTTATTATGTTAGTTCGGCCTACCCATGAGCAACTGGTATTTTTCCAATTATTAATAAATTACTTTATTTGTATGAGAACTGTTTTGTAATTGATCTGAAAAGGATGCACTATTTATGTGTTTTTGTACTGGACTGTGAAGTTTTTATGCCCTGACCAATTATCAATTTTTCTGTATCTGCCATGTACCTTAAGGTATATTCCTTTGTACCCCCACTCAATTTTCTCCAGAGGTCTACCATATCTACCTTTTCTAAACTTCTGTGCACCTTCTTAACTTCTTTCTTGTTAATCTTGTGGTTAGATTTATTTAGTCCTCAGAGGGGAAAGGGGAGTTTCCCACTAATATGTTTTCTGTCTATTTCTGCTTTTAACTCTGTTTACTTCTTTAACAATTTGGATGCTATACCACTTGGTGCATATATTTTAGTATTTATATCACTTCTTTGTCTATGGTATTTTTTAGGAAGTTTTAGTTTCCTTCCTTAATACTTTCTATCAGATCCATTTTTTTCTTTTGTTTGAGATGAGAATTGCTGCTCACTGTTTTTTTCTTACCTCAGCTGAAGAATAATATATTCCACTCCAGTTTTTTTTGTCTTCATTTTATGCATATCTCTCTGCTTAAAATGTGTTTCTTGTAAACAACATATTATAGGATTATAGTTTAGAAGGCACTGTGCTATTCACTTCTATTTTTTGGGATCATTCATTCCATTTACATTCATAGTTATGATTACTAATTGTATCTTTCTCTCCACCCCATATTCTCCCTGTTCGTGCTTTTCTCTCTCCTTTCTCCCCTTCCTTTCTCACTAGTGTTTTGCTTATGACCACAGACTCTCTCAATCAGTTCCTCCTTCTATCAGTGCACCTCCCTTTTCTTTCCCCTAATCCCTACTAACTCTTCCCTTCCTTCGATCTCCCCTTCCCTCCACCCCCCTCCATTTTCTTTCCCCTTTCCTATCCTACTTCCCATACCCAAGTGAATGTGTATGTTATTCCTTTTTAGTCAAATCTGATGACAGCAAGATTGAAACAATGCTAACCTTTCCGTCTTTCCCTCTGCTGTCATAGAGCTGTGCACTGCTTCATGTAATGCAATTTATCCTTTTCCTAGTACCCTCTTCCTCTTCTCTCAGTGTCATACTTTTTCACTATTTAAAAATTATGTATGTTTTTTTATCATCACATCAAAGTCAACATGCCTACATCCTCTGTCTATGTGACTTCTTTAAGGGTCATAATAAAGATTCTCAAGAGTTTGCAAGTATCATCTTCCTATGTAGGAATGTAACAAAATAACCTTATTGATTAACATTTTTTTTTGTTTTCTTGTTTACCTTTAAATACTTTTCTTGGACTTGAATATGAAGATCAATTTTTCTGTTGATTTCTTTCCCCCCCATCAGAAAAGTTTCATGGTCCCCAATTTCATTGAATGTCCATTTCCTTCTCTGAAATGTTATACATAATTTTTCTGGGTATTTGCTCCTTGGGTATAATTCATATTTTTTTTTGCCTCACATAATATCATATTTCAATTTCTGTGGTGCTTCTTTGTAGAAGTTTCTAGTTCCTGCATCATCTTCACTGTGGTTCCATGATATTTAATTTGTTTCTTTTGGGATGTTTGAAGTATTTTCTCTTTAATGTGATAGTTGTGAAAGTTGGCTACAATATTCCTTGTAGTTTGCATTTTGGGTTCTCACTCAGGAAGTGATTTGGTAAATTCTTTCAATGACTTTTTTATCCCCTGATTATAAGAGGATATCAGGGTAATTTACCTTGATGATTTTGTGAAAGAAACTTTCCAAATTGTTTTGTTGACCATGGTTTTCAAGAAAATAGATAATTCTTAAATTTTATTTCCTGTATCTACTTTCCATTTTTATTGTTTTTTTTTTAAATAAGGAATTTGGCATTTTCTTCTATTTGTTCTTCTTTTGATTTTGTTTGATTGATTCTTGATTCCTCAAAGGGTTTAACTATCTTCCATTAAAACTTTTAAGCAATTATTTTCTTCAGTTAGCTTTTGTAGCTTCTTTTCCATTTGGGCAATTCTACTTTTCAAGGAGTTGTTTTCCTCAGTGGATTGTTTTTTAATTTAGCCAATTGTATTTTTTAAGGAATTGTTTTCTTCAGTCAATTTTTGTCTTTCTTTTCCCAAGCTGTTGACTCTTTTGCACACCTCTCATTTTTTCCACAATTTTTCTTCTACCTCCTTTATTTGATAATTAAAATCCTTCTTGAACTCTTCCTAGAAGGTTTCTTGGGAATGAGACTAATTCATATTACCTTTCCAGATTTCATATATATATATATATATATATATTTATGTTGAAAATGTTGTCCTCTTCTGACTTTGTGTTTTGATTATCCCTGATAACACTGACTATGGTCAGTGTTTGCTTTTGCTTTTTGCTCTTGTTGTTTGCCTGTTACTTGGCTTTTTAAAGTTGAGCTCCACTTCTGGTGTATGGGGGGCACCATCTCAAGGTTCTTGTGCTGGGTTCCAGTGTCCTAGTCACTAACTTTGTGCATTGGGCCCTCAGCTGCTACTGTTTGGAGACTGTAGAAGTTTAGCAATTTACCTGGTCCTGAGATGGGGTCCTAGTGATGTTGTCTGGCATTTGCTGAGGTCAGGTGGGGATCTTCTCAATTTCTCCAGGACTACACAAATATCTGGCTGCTGGAACATGCCTACCCAGCCAAGGATGTGCCAGAGCACATAGTGGTTCTCTGATATGGAGTCTACCTGTTCTCTTGGCTATGCAAAGGAATGTGGGGAATACTGTTTGTGGCATTTGCCTTTTACACCACCCTGGGTCTCATGATCTGGTTTGCATGTGGTGGGATTTGTTTCTGCCTTTCAGTGATGCTTCTGGTCTTAGGATGTGCTCATTTTTTACCAGAATGAGACAAATCTTTGTTATAATCATCAAAATTTCCCATGCTAAAAGACTCTTCCACCCAATCTTTCAATTGGCACTGCTGTTTCAGGATTTTTCTTGGAGCACTGTTTTGTTTGCTTGTGTGTGTGTGTGTGTGTGTGTTTTTCCCCAGAGATTAATATGGGAGAGTGACCTAGATTTATTTTGTACTCTGCTACTTTGTCTCCCAGAAGGCAACAGTATTGTTTTATGAACAAATTTGAGTGACCAAGTCATACTACTGTAAATGCCCAAATTAACTTTAAAAAAATCTATGAAGGAAGATAATATTTGCCTCTAGAAAAAGACCACACACTCACTCACACACACAATTGCATCTAATGTAGCCATCTTGAAGTTTAGGGGAGAAGGGGAAAAAATAAAGAAAGTTTTGTGAAAATATTCTTGTAATTTTGAAAGGAATAGTAAGTTGTACATGATTGATCTGCAATTTTAGATGAAAGTCTTTTTTTCTTTTCCACTTTGTTATGGAAATTTTTATTTCTTAAGTTCAGGATAGAATAAGTATATTTAAAATGTACAAATTTTCATTTTTTTGGACTTATATTCCCAGTGTCTAGCATTGTACAAGCTTCCCCTCATAATTATCTTGTTTTTGTCACAAACACACATACACATATAGGTATGTAATTTTGCATGTATATGTGTATTCATGTATGCATATACATAGATGTTATGCATACATACATACATATATATATATATATATTCTTTTCTAGTATCATGTAACCTCCTTAAGAATAGAAGCTATTTAATTTTGTCTTTCTAATCCCAGTATTTAGAGAAATACCTAGTACATAGTAGGTAATTAATGCATGTTTCTTCATTCTTTGATTTACTATGTACTTAGAGGAGGAAGCCTTGGTACCATAGAAAAAATACTGTATCTTGTATAGGAGGAACCACAAACAAATTATGCTTCAGACTCTGATGCATTCTAGACATGTAATCTTGGACAGGTATCTTAATCTCTCCATAAGTCTCAAGTTCTTCATTTATAAATTAAGTCATTTGTATATGATGGTCTGAGATCTTTTACTGCTATAGATTTATTGTCTGGCTTTTTCTTTATCACTGCAGGGTATTCTGCTTCAGGCCTTTGCTCCTTTCTTTGTGCTAATGTTTGCTCTCCTGTGCTACAAATCTTCTCATGTAATATTTCCAGGGTGTTTTCTCTCCCTTTCATTATTTTCTTGGCATTTTGTAAACTGTGAAACACACATACACACCCAGACATGTACGCACATACACATTATAGATAGGTAGATAGATAGATAGATAGATAGATAGATAGATAGATAGATAGATAGATAGATAGATAGATAGATGATAGATAGATAGATAGACAGGTACATAGGTATAGAGGTATCTATATCTATTTGTCTTTTGTGTGTGTGCATCCACTCCAGTATCATTGTCAAGAAATCACTAACATGGGGTCACAAAGAGTTGGGAATGAATGGATGACTGAAAAATGAAAAAAAAATGTTTGAAAAATAAGGCTAGAGCATTGGCTAGGTGGTGCACTGAGAAACAGCCCTGAAGTCAGGAGGACCTGAGTTCAAATCCAGCCTCAGACACTTAACACAAAAATTAGCTGTGTGAGCTTGGACAAGTCACTTAAACCCAATTGCCTTCCAAAAAAAAAAGAAGAAAAGAAAAATAAGGCAATTATGATCATATCTAACCCTGGGGTCCTCCACAGGCTTCTAATGGTATAGAACTGCTTTCACTACATGAACCCAAATTCCTATAAATACAATGCTATTCTCTTTTATTATATACCTCCAAAAAAAATTAATGGGCATTATAGTGAAATACTTTGTGTCATGGGTTGTCTCCCTGAAGCGTAGACATGAAATTTATTTTCAGTCAGGATGCACTTCCCAACTTCCTCTACTTCTACAAAATATATCCTTTGAAAAATTTCCTATATGTCTGCACCTAATGAACATGACACATTACAATTTTCCTCCTAAATTTCTCCCATTACACCCAAATGATAAAATTCAAGCTTCTTTATAAAGATTTACATAACATTCTTGTAACAAATTTATGTATCTGCAACAATAAAAAACTAACAAGGAAGCAGCATTTAAATATTTCACCAGAAACAAAATGCCAATATTTAAATTGTGACTCCTCTTTGAATTTTCATTTCTAAATCATCCCAATATTTTTGTGATTTGGAAATACCTTTCTCATAAATATCTACTCATTTAAATATAATTTATTAACTTTGTTTAAGTAAATGGGCAACTATCTGCTGCCCTCAATAACACTATGATTCCTCAAAGAGTTTAGTCCCAAGTTACCAGGCTTTCTCTTTACCTTAACCCTTTTTTCATCCTTGGTCACTACCTTACTTCTAATGACAATTTCTATTTTTTCTGTTCTTTTTAATTCTTTTCTTTTTTGTCTTTTTTAAAAATTTTTACTTCTTTATTTTTGATACACAGATTTTAAGTTACAAATTTTCTCCACATCTTTCCCCTACCCACCACCCCAAAATAATGATCATACTGTATGCTCTCTCTTATATCTTACCCCATTTCCCCTCTGATTTCCAGTAGGGAAAGTTGGATATCTATACCCCAGTGCCTGTATATCTTTTTACTAATTGCATATAAAAATCACACACACACATATGCAACATTTTATTTTAAAACTTAAAAACCAGATTCTTTCCCTTCCTCTGTTGATAACCATCCTTACTGGGAATATTAAAAATTCAATATATGTTGTACATGTGTAGCTATGTCTCCTTGGAATATAGCTTAGAGGGTAGACATGAAAACATTTCCATAGTGGAAATATTGTCAAAGACTGACTATATTTCCCTCCATCCTATCCTGACTCCCATTTTTTCTTTTCTCTACTTTGACCCTGCCCTTTGCAAAAGTGTTTGCTTCCCACTTCGCTTCTCCCCAACCTGACCTCCCCTCAATCATCCCCCCTCTCATCCTCTTTCCCCAACTGTACTGTAGGGTGAGATACCCTATTTATGGTGTATGTCATTCCCTCACTAAAACAAATTAAATGAGAGTAAGGTGGACTCATTCCATTTTGTCTCCATGTTCTTCCCCTCCATTGTAACAGTGTTCCCTTGCTTCTTCTATATGGGACAATTTACCCCATTCTGTCTCTCCCCATCTCCTCTCATTATGTTCCTATTTCAATTCTCCATATCACTTTTTAAGTATCATTCCTTCCTATTGAATTGGTCCTGTTCCCTCTGTCTAAGTATACCTGTACACAGTCTGTATACCTGTATATAGGATGCATAAACACACTCACATATATTTCCATATGCCCTATACCTTCCAAAATAGAAATATATATGTATACATATATATGTATGTATGTATACACACATTTATATTGCCTTCAACTATTCTCATGCTGAGAAAAGTTTCATCAGTTACAATTATCATTTTTCCATGTAGGAATGTAAATAGTTCAACTTTGATAAGTTCCTTATGATTTCTTTTCCCTGTTTACCTTCTCATGCTTCTCTTCTTTATGTATCTGAGTGTCAAATTATTTATTCAACTCTGTTTTTTTTCATCATGAATGCTTCAAAGGGCTCTATTCCATTTAATGACCATATTTTCCCCTGAAACATGATACTCAATTTTGCTGGGTAGGTGATTCTTGGTTTTAATAACAGCTTCTTTGACCTCCAAAATATCATATGCCAAGCCCTTTCATCCCTTGGTGTAGAAGCTGCCAGATCCTGTGTTATCCTGATTGTGTTTCCACATTATTCAAATTATTTCTTCCTGGCTTCTTGTAGTATTTTTTTCTTTGATTGGGGAATTCCAGAACCTGGTTAAATATTCCTAGGAGTTTTCTTTTGGGGATCTTTTTCAGGAGGTGATTGGTGGATTCTTTCAACTTCTATTTTGCCCTCTGGTCTGAAAACATCAGGGCAGTTTTCCTTGAGAATTTCTTGAAGGATGATTTCTAGGTTCTATTTTTTATCATTGCTACTACTATAGGTAGTCCAATAATTTTTAAATTATCTTTCCTGCATCTCTTTTCCAGGTCAATGGTTTTCCCAATGAGATATTTCACATAGCCTTCTATTTTTTCATTTGTTTGGATCTATTTAATAGTATCTTGATTTTTCATAAAGTCACTAGGTCCATTTGCTCCAATCTAATTCTGAAGAAATGATTCTCTTCAGTGAGCTTTTGAGATTCTTTTTTCCATCTGGCATATTTTGATTTTTAAGATATTCTTTTCCTCATTGCTTCTTTGAGCCTCTTTTGCCATTTGAGTTAGTCTATTTTTAAGGTGTTCTTTTCTTCAGTCAGTTTGTTGACTCTAATTTCATAATTTTCTTGCATCATTCTCATTTCTCTTCCCAATTTTTCTCCATTTCTCTTATTTGCTTTTAAAAATACTTCTGAAGGTCCTCTGTGGCCTGTAACCAGCTCATATTTTTCTTTGAAGCATTTGTTGCAGGAGTTATGACTTCACTGTCTTCCTCCTGTTTCATACTTTGATCCTTTTTGTCCTCAAAATTGGAGTCTAATGTTGGATTCCTCTGTTTGCTTTGCCTCCCTCATTTTCTCATGTTGCCACTCAATTACTGGACTTTTGGGCTTTTTGGTACAGTAGCACTCTGCTACCATACAGGGGAGCTTCATACCAATGCTGTGGTTTCCTCAGCTGCCAAAGGTATTAGTTGGGTGCCCTCTTAGAAGTTTTCACATGCTCTGGCAACTTTTCCCACACTCCAGGACCTTCACCTAGACAGCAATCCAGATCTAAGCAGGTTAAAGCAAGAGTTATTACCCCTCAGACTGGTTGCTTGGTCCCCTTACAATCTGCAGGCCAGGAGCTGAATCAGCCATGTGTGGCTGCAGCTAAAGTACAATGGTGCCTCAGCTGCTTCTCACCCCAGGGGTGAAAGCCATCACACTCCCAACTACTGGATCTCAAAGTCCACACTGCACTGAACTCTCACTTTTTCCTTAACATCTATGTGTTGATAATTCTTGAAACAGAGATGCTGGTGTTCTGAAGACACTCCACCTGGTGGTTGGTCATATCCTCCCTTGGGCTAAAAGTTCTGGCTCCTGCAGGTCAGGGCTCTGCTCCCAGAGTGCTGATCTGGCCACTTTCTGCCTGCCTACTTGGCTGTCCTCAGTGGGAGGTTAGCTTTTCTCTTTCATCTTGTGGGTTCTGTCGCTCCAAAGTTTCTTCTGAGTCATGTTTTATGTGAATTGGGGGAGATGAGAGGCAGACTGCAGTGGAAGACGTGTTACTACTCTGTTGTCTTGACTCTGCCCCAACCCCCCCAACCCCCGGTGACTTATTTTAATCTCTTTTTAGCTCTCTGGTTTTAAAACATCAGGTCATTTTTCCATGAGAATTTCTTGAAGGATGATTTCTAGATTCTTCTCTTTTTTTTTTAGCACAGCTATCAGGTAATCCAGTAATTTTTAAATTATCTCTCCTAGACATATTTCCCAGGTCAGTGCTTTTTCCAATGAGTTATTTCACATTTCCTTCCATTTTTTTTTCATTTGTTTGGATCTATTTAATAGCATCTTGATTTCTCATAAAGTCACTAGCTTCCATTTTCTCTAATCTAATTCTGAAGGAATGATTCTCCTCAGTGAGCTTTTGAGATTCTTTTTCCATCTGGCAAACTGGGCTTTTTAAGGCATTCTTCTCATTACCTTTTTGAGCCTCTTTTGCCCTTTGATTTAGTCTGTTTTTTAATGTTATTTTCTTCATTCATGTTGTTGACTCATTTTTCATGATTTTCTTGCATAATTTTCATTTCTCTTCCCAATTTTTCCTCCACTTCTTTTATTTGTTTATCAAAATCCTTCTTAAGTTCCTCTATGGCCCGTAACCACTTCATATTTTTGGAAGCTTTTGGTGCAAGAGTTCTGAATTCATTGTCTTAGTCCTGTTCCATGCTTTGATCATTTTTGTCCCCAGAATAGAAGTCTAAAGTCAGATTTCTGAACTTGCTTTGCTTCCTTTGCTTGCTCGTATTTCTACTCAATTACTTCTCTTTTGAGCTTTTTGCCACAATAGAACTCTGCTTCCAGAGAGGAAAGCTTTGTCCCAGTTCTCTGGGGTTTTCTCAGCTTCCAGAGATATCAGCTAGCTGCTCTCTCTGAAGCCTCCATGTGCTCTGGCTCACTGCTCACACACTGCAGGACCTCTACCCTTGATAGCCATGCAAATCCAAGCAGGTTAAAGCTAGAACAATTACCCCTCAGACTGTTCCCTTGGTCACCCTACAGTCTGCATTCCATGAGCTTTGAAGCAGCCATTTAGTAACGGCTGCCACACCACAGCCACTTCTCCTTCAGCGGGCAGAGACCTTACTGCTCTCCTGGACACCCTGTTCCCAGAGTTCACACTGACCTTTCACTTTGTCCTTACCATCTATGGGTTGACAATTCTGGCTCCTGAAATCCTTTCAGCTGGCGGCTGGGCATGGCCACTCTGAGGCTAAAACCTTGGCTTCATGCAGGGCTGGGTGCTTTTCCCAGAGTTCTGCAGTTCCCCCTTCCTGCCAGCCTGCTGGGCTGTCTTCAGCAAGAGGTTAGTTTCTCTCCGTCACTTTGTGTATTCAGTAGCTCTAAAGGTTTTTAGAATCTTTTTTTTTTTTTTTTACATGTAATGAGGGAAGTGGAAGTGGGTGCCTCTTGGAAGTCCTTTTTCTACTCTCCCATTTTGCATCTGCCCCATGATGACAATTTCTAACCTGACCTCCCACAACTTCTAATACCTTCACTACTAACATGCATCCACATGTATCTCTCACTGCCAACCAAAAGTGATCTATTTCTCATACCTTGAACACTAAAATTTCCCTCTTTGATCATAATTACATGTCATCCCATTTCTCCCTTCCCTACCCATAGAAGTCTTCACCAGTAGTTTGGATACCTTATTAAGAACGATTTAGTAAGGACAGCTAGGTAAAGCCCTGTATAAAACACTGGACTTGGAATCAGGAGGACCCGAGTCCAAATATGGTCTCAGATATTTGACACTTACTAGCTGTGTGACCTTGGGCAAGTCACTTAACCCCAATTGCCTTGCCTTTCCCCCTTAAAAAAAAGTGACTTAGAGAGAATTGCTGCTCAATCCTGAATTGATCCATTGATTTGATTTTATTTGATCAATCACATTGATCTATGTGATTTCCCTAATCTCTTTTTACTCTATTATTGGGTCATGTCAATAATTTGTTGTAATGACAGTCACTAAAATTTCCTTTCCTGAATAAATTCCCTGCTGTTTAGTGCCACACAAAGATTCCCCTGAAAGAAAGGGTGTGTAAAAACAGAGACCCACACACATGTGAGTAAAACACACACACATTTGCATATTACTCACATGTGTGTGTGTGTATGTATGTGTGTACTTTCTTTTTACCTCTGGTAGAAAGACACTAGGCCTTGAGGGAGACTGACCCAAATTCTGATAATCCCAGTCCCAGAATTAATATCAATATATATCATATGATTGGATGAAAAAGATCAACGTCTATATCTCAACCAACCAGTGTCATTCATCACACATTGGTTATTTTTCAGTGATTTCCATTGTGTTCAATTCTTTGTTCCCCTATCTGGGGTTTCGTTATCAAAGATATTGGACTGATTAGCCATTTATTTATTTTACAGGTGTGAAAACTGAGGCAAGTAGGGTTAAATGACTTACCTATT
The DNA here is from genome assembly GCF_028583685.1 of Petaurus breviceps papuanus. Lineage (NCBI taxonomy): Eukaryota > Metazoa > Chordata > Mammalia > Diprotodontia > Petauridae > Petaurus > Petaurus breviceps. Next base: position 10,790,934 of record NW_027186304.1, on the reverse strand, counting down.
TCACCCAAATAGGAAGTGTCTGAGGCTGGATTTGAATGTGACTCTAGTCTGCCTTATTCAAGGCCCAGCACTCTATCCATTGCAATGCCTAGCTTCTTCAAAACAAAGACCTGTCAGGAGTGGAATAAGTATTCATCTACTGATTAGAAATATCGTTCCAAATATTACTCTATGAGCTGAAAGTACATAGCATATGAACTTTATTCTATATTTGATTCTAAAGATATTGAATAGAGTATAAAAGATTTTCTTTCCTATTTCTCCATCAATATAAAAATCATACTGTTTACCATATGTCTGTTATCATTACTTCTATAGAATATTTCATCTTTCCAATCCACATTTGATGCACAGGGCTTAAGCAAGATTAGGCCCTACATACATATTTATGTAACCTTTTTTTCATTTTATTTTCAAAACAAGAAATTGAATTTATGATTTTATTTCCCTTAAAATCACAACTTATGCTATTTTTCTAGAGGGGTGGAATGGTCATAAATCCTGGTCCTATTTTCATCCAGTTCTTGACTTTTTGTCCCATTTGCCCATCACTCAATTTTGCCTATTCTGATATTTTTCTTATTTTTACACAGTGTCAAATCACACTTGTAATGAAATTTCAAAAGTCTTCGGCAGGGTTACATAACTTTTAATGATGAGTAAGATGGAGGAAACTATATTCGGTGTAGACAGAAAAAAATATAAAGATAAAGGACAAGACAAGTTTCACTGCTGCAGTATTGTTGGACCCTTAGAAGTTCACAATGGATCAGTGAGTTAGAATAAAGCTGGTGGAAACAGGGTGGTTAATTCTGAGAGAGGTCAGACAATCTCTGAGTTAAAGAAGTGCAATCCCAATTCAGCTTCTGCAAACAGCAGATGTAAATACAAACCAAAGAATGCTACTTTTTTCAAAAACAGATGGTTAATACTTGTCTAACCATGAGAATTTAGTGGTCATTAGTGGTGTTATCTATAACCTAACAAACAAATTGCCAAAACTGACTTAACTACATATCACAGAAAAATTGTGATTTTTTTCATTCAGTTCATAAATATTTTTCATGAATAAAGACATACAGGGTAGTGCTTCCTACTTCTAATCTTCTGGTACATGTTTCCCCTTACTTTGATCTTTATTTATAGTTTTAAAGCATAAATGGGTCCTAAGTCAGAGAAGCCTTTGGGGCATATAGAAGATCATGACATATACAGGCCCAATTACCTTGTAATAAATGGCTTTGAATAAAAGAATATGAAATGTAAATGCTTCTATCACTTCAGTGGAACAAGAACCATTAAGCCACCAAGTATCTGAAAGACTAATTAGATCCTTTCTTTTAAATCATTTGAGATGTTGTGATTTTAAAGTCTGCATATTATGAGGCATCAAGTGGGGAAATGACTTTCTAAATTCACATAGTTATTACATATGAATGTTAAGTAAAAGGTAGTCTTTTGATGATTCACAAAGTCACCTTACCTATCCTGGTGGGCAAGTAGGGAGACCAATAACAATTTTCCAGGCTAGATTCTCTGAATCCTTAGGTTATATGGACATTTACTGAGACACGATAGTCCTAGGAGCTCATTCAGCCACTATTCATCTCTTTCCTTTTTGTATACTAGATTCCATTCAGTTAAAGGATATACCACAAGGGACCCTAATTGCTTAGCCACTAATGGAAACATGACATAGTTCTCTACTTCTTTTTGCTTTCTCCTGGAATATCAGGGGAAAATATTATTTAAACCATTTTCTACCCTTAGTCATAGCAAAAGTCATTTTTCATTTAGTTCAAAGGGACATTCTTCTTTTGAGAATTATTAAACCTGAATTTGATGTGACGTAGCCTGATGAAACATTCACTTTCATAGGAGCAAATGCAGAAATTCTGAACCAACAATCTTATGGCCACAGAAAGAATCTGTGCTTCAAAGAATGGAGAGCAAAGATATGTTGAGGGAGGAGACAGAGAATAGATAAATCTGTCTGAAGACTGTGGCACATAGAGGGTACAAATTATAAAGAAGTTCCTTTATCTTTTTCTGACAACTACTCTAAGTGTCCAATACATTGACATTTTCCCAAGCTGAAAAAAGAAATAAAAGGCCTCTAACAAGGCTTAAAGTAAATAATGTGTACCTTTAATAGGAGCCTTTTGTCCCCCTTTAGTTGTTTTTTTATCCATAGAATATTTGTAAGATGCCCTAAAGTACTAAAAATTAAACAAAAGTTTTGAATAAATATTAACATCTTTACTACACCTATTTACTATGTTTTACAATTTGCCTAATGGCATTAGTTTAAAATTGTTACATATTTAGGTCAAGGACTCATTTAATAAAGTTCTTGTTTAGTTAGGTGTTTGAATATTTTTTTATTTGCTAATTTTGCATATGAAATCCTCTTTAGGGTCTTGAGGAGTTAAAGTTATGGAGACAATGATCATATGAGGAAATGGGTAAGCCCCTTATTTCTGAAATATAACTTTAAAGGGATCTAATACACTCCAATTCAAGCAACACAAACACATCCAATGCACAAATGTGCATGCATAGTACATGTGTGCATATGTATGCAATCTGTATCTATGAGTTAAACGTTCCAACCCTAAATTTGATCCCTTCTAATCTTACTCTCAGACTTTTGCTATCTTTTTTGCCCTGAAATAACAAGTGTTGACAAATTCCTGTAATGCCAACAATAGGAAGAAGGAAGCCTTATATACTCACAGTTGTCCAGATCACATTCCTAATTGGTTGTACTCATTTCTTAGGCTTAATTTAAATATCTATGTGGCCATATATTATTTTGAGACCAATACAAACTTATAGTACCCCTGTATTCTATCTTTAGATATGTTTTGTGCCTGTCTATCTTAATGTTTGTTTGTTTGTTTTTTGATGTCTGTGCTTATCATGAATTCACTAAGTTTACAAGCATTTAATATTAAATGGTGAGGAAAAGGAATGGAGAGTCTGATCATTTTTCTTAGCACTAGTAATTCTTCCCTGAAACTCAAAATTCAGAGACCTAAACTCTGAAAGTAATAATTTGCTCTCAGAGTTTTGTTTTTTCTTTGTAACCATGTCTCAGAAAATGTCATTTCCTCCAATGCTACCATCCCTCTAGCACCTATTTGGAAGTACACACTTAAACAATTTTAAGTACTTAGAAATATTACTCTAAGAAATCCTTTAGTACTTCTTAGCCCTTAAAGAATAGAATTATTTTTATTTTAATACTTTCTTTTTTTCTTGTTATTTAGAGAATGATGTACAATATGTAGATATGATAAGACATTTTTAAATATCTACACCACTAATTGTCCTCCTCTTTTTAAAGATGTGAAAAATAATGCCAGGTTCTGAATTTTCCAAGGTCACAAAATTTATAGTAAATTCATGAAAATCTACAGACATCTCCATTCAAAATGTTCTTACTATCTGTGTTTAACTAGTGGTGGTGTCTTCTGAGCTTGCATTGGTCTGATCAACTGTTTTTAGGCATGCTATATATAGATGTGATATCATTTTGGTCCTATTTAGTTCCAAAGGACAATAACCAACTTTATATAATGAGATATTAATTAACAGTTAGAAAGGATCTTGGGGGGAAGGGTGGCTAGGTAGTGCAGTGAATACAGCACTGGCCCTGGAGTCAGAAGGACCTGACTTCAAATCTGGCCTCAGACACAACACAAATACTAGCCATGTGGCCTTGGGCAAGTCACTAAATCTCGATTGCCCTCCAAAAAAAACAAAACAAAAGAAAGAATCTTAGAGCCCAGCCCAATTATTTCATTTTATTGATAAGGATATTTAATCTCAGTGATATTAAATCATTTTTTCCCAAAGTCATACAAAAAAAAATCATGAACAACATTAAAGTCCGAATTTAAACCTAAGATTTCTCATTCCAAGTCCAGCCATATTTTTATAATCCCATGATGTTTCTCTTTGTAGAATCTGTTAGACTATTCATCCCTACCTATTTTGGCACAGTTAAAAGTATATGGGATTTGGATAACATAAGATTTCGCAATCTAGACCTGGGTTTGAATCCTGAATTTACAGTCCTTTTCACTAATCAATGTGTATTTATCAGCACTGTATAGTTGAGATCCATCATCGGTCTTTGGTCTATAAATAGCCTTCAGCTCATCATAAAAGTGCTTTGGATCGCTACTTTTGGAGTAAAGCTGAATATCATCTCCCTTATTGTCTAATCAAAAATTCTTCCTCTCTCTAAGTTTCACTTTGCTTTTGATGAAGTTAAATGTTACTTTCTTGTAGAGGGACAAACTATCCTGCTGGCAAACACTGTGGAGCTCTAGTTTTCTCATTTGATAACTCATGAATTTCCCAATCGTTTTCACCAAAACAATCTCGATATTTCTGAGTGTTCTGCCCCAGATAAATGAGGTGCTGTAAGCCAGATCTCTGAAAGGCGTATACATCTTTTCTGATCCACTCTTGCTAATCATTTATTAGCTCAGCTTTTTCCCAAGTTAGCAACGACGTATTTGTTTATGGGAAAGCCCTTTAATGTACTGACATTAAGGTTTCCGATAGTCACATTGCTTTAATGCCGCCACTTTTATTAAATATGAAGGTTTGGTTTGAAGAGGATAAATCTCTGATTGGTCAAGAACTCTGGGACACACTCTGCAACACATTCCCACATGCTCTCTGTCTCTTCTCCTTATATTGACAGAGTCTTTTATATGCCAAAGTTTGCTGTGAGCATACATTCACGAAGTTTTATTGCATTTAGGTAAATAGAAGACAGTGTTGGTGATGTGAAGGAAATGAGACAAACAAGTCTCAGTAGTAAGTGACTGTGGCTTTTGATGTTTCTGACTCTATTCCTCCCAAGGACTCCCTGCCATGTCTGATATCCTGTATAATTTGGAGTTAAAGTTACCCAGAATTACGGTTCTCTTTTGGCACATAGATGATGAAGATCTCCAGGTCTTCATATAATTTTTTCTTTTACCTCATCATAGTTCATAATGGTGGGACCATTTGCTCTGATCATGGTGTCATGTCTCTTTCCTGGAAGTGGCAATCACATTCCCAGGAGACTGTAATCACTTTTGAGTGGCATAAAAACTTGCTGACTACATTGAGTCTGATTTTAAAACTAGGCTAGCATCATGTAATTCTCTCTCAATGTGACTACTTCAGAAAAAATGTGGATCCATTGCCAATTTTGGTAAACTGACATTCATTTCTAATCCTTGTTCTATTCATACCTGCTATTTGGAAGTGAGACTTGTTGAGTTCTCTTGCAAAAAAAACTGTTTAGGTATAATGAATTTCATGTTGTTCACAATCATGCATACATCACATGTACCCATGATGAGTGGAATTATTTTTGCAAAAGGTTTTGTCAATTGTTTTTTGTTTCAAGCATAGTTTAGGAACTATTATTCACTTCAGGAAGCAGACCAAGTTTACGTTAGGTTAAGTAAGATTTTTAGGTCACCTTTCCTAGTTAGTCCCTTTCTCATGCCAAGAAGTGAGCATATTAGCCTTTTAAAGTTTGCTCAGATATATAGTGCGCTGTCAAATTCTACTGTACCTTCCATCCAGTGAGAATATCCTATATACTGAACTGTCTGTGCAAGGGCGGGGAACCCGCAGCCTGAAGACAACACGTTGTCATCTAGGTACTCAGGCACAGCCTTTTGACTGAGTCCAAATTTTACAAAACAAATCCTTTTATTAATAGGTTTCTTCTGGGAAATTAAGATTCAGTCAAAGGGAATCACTTGAAGACCTAGAGGACCACATGTGGTCTTGAGGACACAGATTCCCCAATCCTGTCCCAGATGAACTTGCTGCTTCATCATTTGTCCATTGCCACAAGACTTTAAGGTAGGCAAAAATGGTAAAAATGGTCTTGGTGATTTATTTTAAATTATTAATTTATTTTAATTCATGAATAAATTGAATTTAAGGGAGGTAGAATTGTGCAAAATCAACAGCCTCATATTTTTCCAGAGTCATCAGCATCCAGTAGCAACACAAAAGTCAAGAAAATTTCTGATGACTTGGGATACAGTGGATGACTTTGGTGTCTTTGGCATCTAACCAAGCTCTAAGCACTTCTAGGCACATATTTGAGCCACCTTCATGGATGTTAGAACAAATTGCTCTCATCCAACCATTCTGCCAAGAGGAATTCTCCATAGACTTAGGGTAGGCATCCTCCTAACCCACCAAAGGGTTTGAGGCTTGTTGTTGAACCTCAAACTGATATTTGAAATTACTGTGTATGCTATAGTTTCTTGGAGCCACAGGTGTGAGTTGGTTAGCAAGTGGACCCCAAAGGTTGAAAGCAGCCCTGAAAAGTGTTTGTAGTCTTCATACCAGAGGCAGTAGTTAATACTCTATGTAGTGATAGACTGTACCTATGAATAAAAGGTCAGCAGAGCTTAAGCATGGTTTAGTAAGATCAATTTGATAAGTCTCCCAAAGAAAGATACATTTCATAAGTCTTCCAATCAACCTTTTACATGAATAATTACAGAGAAACAAAGTTGTTAGGTTCAGAGTTCTTTGGATATGGGAAAGAAACAAAGAGCAGTGCAATCAGGTCCCATTTCCTTGTGATCTTTTTCTGTTTCTCCAGTGAGTGAATGAGTAGCAGAAAGAGAAGAGAGAATAGAAGACACTATAGGGGTGGAACTAAGATAGGGGAATAAAGACAGAGACTGGCAAGACCTCTCCTCCAAATACCTTTAGAAAATGACTTAAAACACATTCTAGAGCAGCAGCACCCGTAAAAAGAAACAGTGAACCATTTCTAGCCAAAGAAAACTTACAAGGTCAGTAAGAAAGGCATGTTGAACCATATGAATCAGAATTCATATCTCCTGAACCAGGAGAAAGTAGTGAAGACAAACTCAGACTGTATCAGTGCAGACCAGGCCCCAGCGAGCATGGAGCATGCCTTGGGGCAACTTAATTTCTGGCAGCTGTCTTGGTTTCTAGACCTCTCAGACCACAGACACCATGGACAGATTAGAAGATCAGGAGGAAGGGTCTGTAAAGCAAAGGTGGGAATGAAGCACAATACAGTGCAATTTGTGCCAGCATACCCAGGCCAAAGCAGGATAGGAATAGGCCTTGGGAGTGACTGAATAAGCAGCAGCAGAGGCTCCACAACAGCAACAGCAACTGCTTCCAGGGCTCCCAGCCCACAGATGGTAAGTGAGTCAAGCAATTGGAAAGAAGAAGATTACAGGGGTCCCTTTGCTAGCACTGAGGCAGGGCTGTGTTGCTTTAATCACAATTGACCAGATTTGAGTCCTACCTGGCAGTCTCATGACAAAGAGCAGCACTAACATAGCAGAGCTTGCAGCAGCAGTGGAGAGGGGACCCTCCTCACAGATCCATAGCAGAAAACAGTGCTTGTGGTCACTCACAGACCAGTACACAGGCCAGGGTGTAGAAAACACCTCTCCTTCCATCACACAATCTTGGTAGAACTGAAAATTTACAGGTCCATAAAGGTAACTCTGAAAACAGCTGCACAACACCCTTGACACTTACTTAGGACAGAACACCCTCAGTCCTAGAAGCAGAGCCCTACTTTAACAAACAGTTAAAAGTCAAGTAATAGACTGTAGAAATGAACAAACAATGGGGAAAAACCCTCTGACTATGGAAAGTTATTATAGTGACAAGGAAGATCAGAACACACACTCTGAAGAAGAGAGCAAAGTTAAAGCTCCTAAATCCAAACCCTCCAAGAAAAATATGACTTGGTCTCAGGCCATGAACATTCCCAGAAAGGATTTTAGAAAAACTGGAAATAGAAATTAGTGATGTAGTATAATTATGACAGAAGAGTCAACAGCTTGGTAAAGGAGACCCCCCAAAATACTGAAGAAAATAACACCTTAAAAACAGACGAGGTCAAATTTTAAAAATGTTAAAAAACCAATGAGGAGAATAATGCCTTAAAAAAATTGGTCAAATGGAAAAGGAGGACCAAAAGCTCCCTGAAGAAAATAATTGCTTAGAAATTAGAATGAATCAAATGGAAGCGAATGATTTTATCACAAATCAAGAAACAGTAAAACAAACCAAAAGAATGAAAACAAATAGAAGATAATGTGAAATATCTCTTTGGATAAATCACTAAAAGGAAAATAAATTCAAGAGAGTTCATTTAAAAATTATTGGACTATATGAAATCCATGATCAATGAAAGTGCCTAGGCATCATCTTTCATGTAAGTATGAGGGAAAATTGCCCTGATATTCTAGAACCAGAAGGTAAAATAGAAATTTAAAAAATCCATGGATGACCTCCTGAATGGGATACCAAATGGATCCAGTGATACCAGGATTATTATACCCAAATACCAGAGTTCCAAAGTCAAGGAGAAAATGTTTCAAGCAGACAAAAAGAAACAATTCAAGTATGGTGGAGCAAAGTTAAAATTTTGCAGCTTCTCCATTGAAGGACTGGAGGTCTTAGAGTATGATATTCTGGAGGTCACAGAAGTTAGTCAAAAAACACTTACCAAAAAAAATAAAAAAAAACTGTGTGTAATCATTCAGGGAAAAATGAACATTCAATGAGATAGGGGACTTTCAAGCACACTTCATGAAAAGACCAGAGATGAACAGAAAATTTGACTTTCACATACATTACTCAAGAAAAGCAAAAAAAAAGTAAGCAGAAAAGAGAAATTGCAAGGGACTTAATAAGTTTAAAATGTTTACACTTCTACATGTGAAGATGATATGTATACTTCATTAGACTTTTCTCATTATTAGGGTTAAAAATAGTATGTACAGACTGAGGGCATAAGTATGAGTAGAATATAAAGGGGTAATATTAAAAAAAATAAAGGTTGAGTTTAAAATATACCAGGAAAAAGAGAAAGGGAGAAGTAGAATGGGATAAATTATCTCCCAAAAAAGATGCAACAAAAAGCTTTTATAATGGAGAGGAAGAAGGGGGAGGTGAGGGGAAGTGAATTAACCATACTCTCATCAGAATTGCCTCAAAGAGGAAATAAGGTACACAGGGAATAGGGTATAGAAATCTATCTTACCCTATAGTAAATTGGAGGGGAAAAAGGGGAGAGGTGATAGAAATTAAGGCAGATAGGAGGATAAGGTAGTTAGAAGCAAAACACTTTAGAGGAGAGACAGGGTGTAAGGAGAGAGAATAGGGGTTATGTAAAATTGAATGGATGTTTGAAATATACTTAGCATTTGTAACTGTGAAAAAAATTGGAAACCACCTTCTCTAATAAAGTTCTCATCTACAACATATGTGTTAAATTAAAAAAAATGAGAGCCATTTTCCAATTGATAAATCATCAAAAGATATAATCAGTTATCACATGGAGTAATTAAAGCTATCTATAGCCATGTGAATAAAAAAATCTAACTCTATTGTTTTGAGAAATTCAAATTAAAACAAATCTGAAGTACTACATCCTACCTACATCGGTTAGTAGAACAGAAAAAAAAATAAATGGCAAATATTGGAAGGGATGTGGGAAAAATGAGACATTAATGCACTTTTGGCAGTGTTGTAAATTAATTTAACTATTCCATAGAGCAATTTGTAATTGTGCCTAAAGGGCTATAAAACGATGCATATCCTTTGACATAGCAATACCACTACTAGGTCTGGATAACCAAAGAGAGTTAAAAAAAAGGAAAAGGACCTATATATACAAGAAATATTTATAGCTGCTCTTTTCAGGTCATAAAGAATGAAGGAAAGTCCATCAATTGGGGAATGACTGAATAGGTTGGGGTATGTACTTATAATGGAATACTGTTGTAGTTTAAGAAATGACGAGCAGGATTCTCTCAGATAAACTTCAAAAGACTTGCATGGGATGGTCCAAAGCGATATGTACTGTGTACAAAGTAACAGCAATATTGTAAGATGATCAGCTATGAATGACAGGTACTCTCAGCAGTAAAATCCATGACAACTATGAAGGACTTAGTATGAAAAGTGCTACCCATCCTCAGAGAAAGAACTCACAGTGTTTGAATTCAGATGGAAGCATACTTTTTAATGCTCTTTATTTTTCTGGAGTTTTTTGGTGTATGTTTTCTATAAAGACATGACTATTATGAATATGTTTTTACATGACTACACATGTATAACCTATATTTAATTGTTTCCTTCTCAATGAGGGAGGATGGGGAGAGAGAAAGGGACAGAATTTGAAACTCAAAGTTATAAAAAATGAAAAAAATATACATGACTGGGAATAATAAATTTTAAAAATAAAAGAAAATATTAAGAATCATAATTTTCCACTCACTTATAAATATTTATTTAAATATTCATATTCTATCACTGAACAAAGTATCTTAGGGTTGGAAGGAATAACTTGGACTGATGACTGAATCTTATAATTAAAAAAGAATATATATATATATATCTTCCAGATTCTAATAGCTGATATTGAGTTGTCTGAAAATCTCACAGTGTAGCCCACTTGTTCTGCTTTTGAAAAGGTCTAAGTTTCTGGGTGCATTACTTTACATCTTGCATAAATGTTCATTCACAACTTCACCTTTTGCAGAAACAAAGATCTGGTAAGATTAAGCAAATGATGTCTAATATCTCTTCTGCATGAAAAAAATTAAAATAGTTTTATAAAGCTCTCGTCCCTCCCAATGTCCCCCCAAGTCTTCTCTTCTGTAGGAAAGATCTATCAATCTTTTTTCAATTGATGCTTATTAGATATGATATGAAGGTGCTTCACTATTCATGTGGCCTTCCTCTAATTCTCCTGCTTGTCCATATTATTTTTTTTAAATGTAGTGCCACAATTAAACACAATACTCTATATCTAGTTTAAGCAGTAGAAAGCCATGTGACTACACCTTTTCCTAATGGCTGAAAAAAAAATATTTTAAAACAATTCTTTCTCAGTTGTGTCTTTGAGGAAAATGCTGTAAAGAGAATAGATTGATTATATCATATAAAAATAAAAAGATTTGAACCACAAAAAAATCATCTGAACAAGAAAGACACTGATTTTTCTTGCATTAAATATTCCAGAAAAATATCTAAAATATGAAATCCATAAGGTTACTACCTTCTGATAATTAATATGCAAATTCATACTTCCAAGAGCAATTGTACAATAGAAAAGAAGTCAAAGGAAAAAAAAATAGGCATTTTTAAAAATTAAATTTCATTCTTATTTTTAGTTTATATCATTCATTTCCACAAGATTTTGATTTACAATTTTCCCCCATATTTTACCTACCCACCACCCCAAAACAGTGATCCTACTGTATATCCCCCCAAGCAATCTGCTCTGTCCTATATCCTTTCCTATCCCTCCTCCAACTTTCCAGTAGGGCAACATAGATGTCCATACCCCAGTGCCTGTATGTCTTATTTCCCAAGTTGCATATAAATAATAATGATAATAATAATAAATATATGTTTTAAACATTTGATTTTACACCTTTGCATTGCAGGTTCTTTCCCTTCCTCCCTCATCACCTATCCTTACTGGGAAGATAAGGAATTCAATATAGGTTGTACATTTGTATCTACACAAAATTTCCATAGTGGATTTATTGTGAAAGATTGATTGTATTTCCCTACATCCTAAACCATCCCCCACTTGTCATATTCTCTATTTTGACACTGTCTCTTTTCAAAAGTGTGTGATTCTAACAATCCCTACCCCAAACAACCCTGCCCTCCATCATCCCCTGGCTCATCCCCTTTTCCCCTACTGTCCTATAGGTCAAGATACCCAAATTTGAGTGTATATCATTCCCTCCATAAGCCAAATGCAGGAATAGTGAAGTTGAGCCAGTCATTTTTGCCTTCCTGTTCTTCTCCTCCATTGTAACAGTTATCCCTTGCCTCTTCTATAAGAGATAATTTACCCCATTTTATCTCTCCCCATCTCCTCTCATTATATTCCTCTGTCACCTCTCAATTTCAACTACTTGGTCTATGATCCAAGGCACCAAAATTAGAAACCTATTATTTTTGCAGCTCGTCAGATGTATGGAAACAAAAGAGTTTAGTAAGTAAGAAAGTCATTGTTAGTAAATTTTATAGTTAGTAGCACATATTTAGCAAGAGCAATTCATTAAAATGGAAAGCTACTAGATATGTGCTAGGTTGAATATGTCTCTAGTATATCTTCCTTCTGCTTTCCTATTTCTACACCCCATGCATGGCAGCATCATTTTATGTAGCCTAATGGTGTTGTCCCCAAGAAGCTCTGTCTTGACAGGAGAGGAAAGGTTGTTACCATACTCTTCAATTGAGGACTTATTCCATGTGGAGCCAGGCAAATAGCCTGCATGGTCTAGCACTGTTAAATTCCTCCTTTTGCTCCCCTTCTTATTCTTTAATTGAAGCCTTTGCCTCAAACCTAAAATTATCCTTTTTTTTTTACTTTCTTTCTTTCTGGTCTTTATTATTTTTTTACTTGTAGTTTACAACTTTCTTTACCACAATTACTTGAGTTTCAAGTTTTCTCTCCCTACCCGCTTCCCCACCTGTGCCATGGCTGCATACAATCAAGTATAGTATCTACAAATACTTTCACATTAGGAATTAGTCAGGATAAAATGAAGGATTGTAGTAGATGGCAGAGTAGAAACAGAACCACCCCACTGCTCTGGCTTCCACCTTCCCAAATCCATGTAAAAAGGGGACTCTGAACAAAATTTGGAGCTGCAGAACCCACAAAATGACACAAAGAAGCTAATCTCCTGCTGAGAACAGCCGAGCAGGCTGGCATCATGTGGGCAAGGCAGCGTTCTGGGAGCTGAGCCCAGCCCCATGCCAAGGCTTTAGCCCCAGGACTGGTCTGATCAGTCACAGGCCGGAGGGACTCCAGATCAGCAGTAGCTGTGGCCATTTCCAGATTTATAAAGACATAGATGTGAAGGACAAAGTGAGAGGTCAGTGCAGTCTGGACTTTGGGACCCAGTAAGTGGGAGTGCATGGCTTTTTTTTCTGGGGTGAGAAGCCACTGAGACACTCACACAGCTAGGCAGGGGCATGTGGCAGCTTCAGCTCCTAGCCTGCAGAATATAGGGGGACCAAGCACCAGTCTGAGCAGTAATTGCTGTTGCTCTAACCTGCTTGGATTTGGATTGCAGTCTAAGGTGGAGGTCCTGTGGTGTGTGTCCAGCTTGCTAGAGCATGTGGAGACCTGAGAGAGGGCACCCATCTAATACCTCCGGCAGCTGAGAAAACCCCAGCTATTGGGACGAAAGCTCCCTTGTCTGGTGGCGGAAGCCTACTGTGGCAAAAAGCTTAGGGGTCAAGTGACTGAGGGGCGACATGACCAGGAAAAGGAAACAAAGCAGACAGAAGATTCCAACATTAGACTCCTATTTTGGGGACAAAAAGGAGCAAAGCATGTAACAGGAGGAAGACAGTGAAGTCAGAACTCCTGCACCAAAAGCTTCTAAGAAAAATACAAGCTGGTTACAGGGCACAGAGGACCTTAAGAAGCAGATAAGAGAAGTGGAGGAAAAAGTGAGAAGAGACATGAGAAGAATGCAAGAATATTATGAAATGAGAGTCAATAGCCTGACTGAGGAAAAAAATACCTTAAAAATAGACTAACTCAAATGGCAAAAGAGGCTCAAGAAGGCCATGAGGAGAAGAATGCCTTAAAAAGCCAAATTTGCCAGATGGAAAAAGAATCTCAAAGGCTCAATGAGGAGAATCATTGCTTCAGAATTAGATTGGAGCAAATGGAAGCTATTGACTTTATGAGAAATCAAGATGCTGTTAAAGAGATCCAAACAAATGAAAGAATAGAAGGCAATGTGAAATATCTCATGGGAAAATCCACTGACCTGGAAAATAGATACAAGAGAGACAATTTAAAAATTGTTGGACTACCTGAAGTCATGATCAAAGTAAAAACCTAGAAATCATCCTCCAGGGAGTTTTTCAAAGAAAAATACCCTTATGTTTTAGTACCAGAGGGCAAAATAGAGGTTGAAAGAATCCACTGATTACCTCCTGAAAAAGATCCCAAAAAGTAAACTCCTAGGAATATTATTGCTAAGTTACAGAATTCCCAGATTAAGGAGAGAATATTACAAGCAGCCAGGAAGAAACAATTTGAATATTGTGGAAACACAATCAGGATCTGGCAGCTTCTACAATTAGGCATCAAAAGGCTTGGAATATTATATTCTGGAGGTCAAAACAGCTGGGATTAAAACCACGAGTCACCTACCAGCAAAACTGAGTATCATGTTTCAGGGGAAAATATGGTCATTTAATGGAATAGAGGACTTTCAAGCATTCTTGCTGAAAAAACCAGAGTTGAATAGAAAATTTGACATTCAAATACAAGAAGCAAGAGAAGCATGAGAAGGTAAACAGGGAAAAGAAATCATAAGGAACTTATCAAAGCTGAGCTATTTACATTCCTACATGGAAAATCAACAATTTTAACTTATGAAACCTTTCTCACTAGTTGAAGGGAATATATATATATATATATATATATATATGTATATATATATATGTGTGTGTGTGTGTGTGTGTATAATGTCTATATATGAGGGTATATGGGCATATGAATACATATGTGAATGTGTGTATATATGTTTACAAGTATACATAGATAGAGGGCCCAGGACAATTTATCAGGAAGCGATGATACTGAAAAGGTGAATTTAAGAGGTGAGAGAGGAATATAATGAGAGGATATCAGGAGAGACAGAATAGAGTCAAGTATCTCATACAGAAGAGGCAAGGGAAAAAGGTTACAATGGACAGGAAAAAATAGGAAGGCAAAAGGGAATGGATTAACCTTATTCCCATTGAATTTGGCTGGAGGAATGAATGACATTACACACTAAATATGTTATCTCACCCTGCAGGAGATTGGCGGGGGGTGAAAGGGGGAATGATGTAAGGGAGGGCAGGCTGGGGAGAAGGGAAGTTGGAAGCACCCACATTTGAAAAGGGAAGGGATCAAAGTATAGAATAGAAGAAGTGGGAGGTGGGATAGGAGGAAGGGAAATGTAGTCAGTCTTTTACAATATATCTACTGTGGTATTGTTTTGCATTAGCTACATCTCTACCATGTATACTGAACTGCTTATCTTCCCAGTAAGGGTGGGTGACAAGGGAGGAAGGGAATGAATCTACAATTCAAAGTTTTAAAATCAAAAGAAAACTTTTGAAGTTTCTCAAAGAAAACTGCCCTGATGTTTTAGAACCAGAGGTCAAAATATAGGTTGAAAGAATCCACCGATCACCTCCTGAAAAAGATCCCAAAAAAGAAAACTCCTAGGAATATTATAGCCACTTTCCAGAATTCCCAGATTAAGGAGAGAATATTACAAGCAGCCAGGAAGAAACAATTCGAATATTGTGGAAACACATATAGGAACTATATGATTCAATGATGAAAATAAGCTTTTGATAAAATACAAACCCCTTTCCTATTAAAAACATGACTTGTATTCTAATAGATATGACCCAATTCTCCACATATTTTAGTAATGAGGCCTTTATCAGAGACAATGGCTGTACAAATTCTTTCTCAAATTCTTTTTGACCAAACAAGGATTAGAGAGCATTATAAAATTCAAAATGGATAATCTTGATTACACTAAATTGAAAAACTTCTGTGCAAACAAGTCCAATGTAACAAAGATTAAGGGGAAGTGGAAAATCGAGAAAAAAATCGAAATTAAAACAATAATTAAGAGCTATTTTGCCCAACTAAATGCCAATAAATATGATAATCTAACATAAATAAATGAATTCTTACACACACACACACAATAAATTGCCCAGATCAACAAAAGATGTAATAAAATACTTAAATAGTCCCATTTCAGAAAAATAAATTGATCAAGTCAACAAGGAACTCTCTAAAAAATAAATCTCCAAGGTCAGAAGGATTTATAATTCTATTAACAAGCATTTAAAGCACAGTTCATCACAATACTTTATAAATTATTTGGGAAAATAGCAAAGACAGAGTCTTTCCCAAAGTTTTTCTTTAAATTATTATAGTGCTGATACTTAAATCAGAAAGAGCAAAAACAGGGAAAGAAAATTGTAGAACAATTGCGCTAATGAATAGAGATGCAAAGGTTTTTAAATTATAAAAAAAAATTAACAAAAATTACAGCAACTTAACAATAGGATAATGTTCTGTCTAGGAATGAAGGACTGTTTCCATATTATGAAAACTATCAGTATAATTGACCATATTGATATGAAAATTAACAGAAACCATATGATTCAATAGATGAAGATAAGCTTTTGATAAAATATAAACCCCTTTTCTATTAAAAACATGACTTGTATTCTAATAGATATGACTGAATTCTCCATATATTTTAGAAATGAGGCATTTATCAGAGACAATGGCTGTAAAAATTATTTCTCGATTTTCCACTTGCCTCTTAATCTTTGTTACATTAGACTTGTTTGCACAGAAGTTTTTCAATTTAGTGTAATCAAGATTATCCATTTTGAATTTTATAATGCTCTCTAATCCTTGTTTGGTCATAAAGTCTTCCCTTTTACAGAAATCTGACAGGTAACCTATTCCTTGCTTTCCCAGATTGCTTACAATATCAGCCTTTATACCTAGATTGTGTATCCATTTCAACTTGATTTTGGTATACTGTGTTAGATAATGGCTTATCCTCAGTTTTTGCCATACTATATTTCAGTTTTCCCAGAAGTTTTTCTCAAATAGTGAGTGCTTATCCCCAAAACTGGGGTCTTGGGGCTTATCAAAAAGTAGGTTACTATAGTCATTGACTGCTAAGTCTCATATATCCAGTCTATTCCACTGATCCACTACTCTATTCCTCAGCCAATGCCAAGTAGTTTTGATGATTAGTGCTTTATAATACAGATTAATATCTGGTATGGCTAGGCCACCTTCCCTAGCATTTCTTTTTATTAATTCCCTCGATATTCTGGACCTTTTGTTCTTCCAAATGAATTTTTTTTACTATTTTTGCTTGCACTATAATGTAATTTTTTGGTAGATTGATTCATATGACACTAAGTATGTAATTTAATTTAGGTAAAATTGTCATTTTTATTATATTAACTAGACTCAGACATAAGCAATTGATGTTTTTTTTTCCAGTTAGTTAGATCTGACTTTATTTGTGTGAAGTGTTTTGTAGTCATTTTCATATAGATGCTAGGTTTCTTTTGGCAGATAGATTGACAAATATTTTATAATGTCTACTTCAGCTTTTAATGAGATTTCTCTTTCTATCTCCTGCTGTTGCATTTCATTAGACATATATAGGAATGCCAAGGATTTATGTGGGTTTATTGTGTATCTTTCTACTTTGCCAAATTTATTTATTGTCTCAAGCAGTTTTTTTTTTCATTCTCTAGGATTCTCTAAGTATATCATCAAAAGAGTGATAGCGTGGTACCTTCTTTCCCTAATTTGATTCCTTGATTGCTTTTTCTTCTCTAATTACTATTGAGAGCATTTCTAGTAACAGAATGAATGAGAGGAGTGATAGTAGACATTTTTGTTTCACCCTTGATCTTATTGGAAATGTTTCTAACTTATCCCCATTATGTATAATGCTTGCTGATGCGTTAAGTAAATGCTACCTATCATTATAAGGAAACATCCATTTTGTGTATTTTTAATAGGAATGGATGTTGGATTTTGTCAAAAGCTTTTTCTCCATCTATTGAGATAATCATATGGTTTTATTATCTGTTTTATTGTTGATGTGATAATTATACATATGTTTTTCCTAATATTGAATCATCCTTACATTCCTGGAACTAATCTTACCTGATCAAAATTTATTATTCTTGCGATGAGTTGCTGTAGTATTTTTGCTAATGTTTTATTTAAAATGTTTGCATCTATATTAATGAGGGAAATTGGTCTATAATTTTCTTTCTATGATTTGTCTCTTCTTGATTTAGGTATTAGTACCATATTTGCATCAAAAAAAGTATTTGGTAGGACTCCTTCACAAATTTTCCCAAATAGTTTGTAGAGTTTTGAAATCAATCATTCTTTATATGTTTGATACAAATCACTAGTAGATTCATCTGGCCCTGGAGGTTTTTTCCTAGGGAGTTTCCTGATGGCTTTTTCAATTTTTTTTCTGATATGGAGTTATTTAGGTAATTTACTTCCTCTTCAGTTAATATGGACAACTTATATTTTTTGTAAATATTCATTCATTTCACTAAGATGATAAAATTTACATGCATACAATTTGGCAAAATAATTCCTAATTATTGTTTTAATTTCCTCTTCATTGGAGTTAGTTTCAACCTTTTCATTTTTGACACTAGTTTTTTTTTTTTTAATTAAAGCAATCAGGGTTAAGTAACTTGCTCAAGGTTACACGGCCAGTTATTTTGGGTGTGGTGCTGAGTATCTGAGCCTGGATTTGATACAGGTCATCCTGACACTGGAGCCGGTGCTCTTACTTGCTGAGCCACCTGGCCACCCCTAAGCAATTGGGGTTAAGTAACTTGCTCAAAGTTACATGGCCAGGGATACCCGTTTTTTTTTCTTTATTTTTTTTATCATATTGACTAAGGGTTTATCAATTTTATTTTTTTTCTTAAAACCAACCGTTAATTTAATTTATTAATTCAATATTTTTTCTTTATTTCATTTTTATTAATTTCTCCTTTGGTTTTCATTATTTCTAATTCAGTATTTAATTGGTTATATTCAATTTGTTCTTTTTCCAGCTTTTTCAATTGCATGCCCAATTCCTTGTCTTTCATTTTCTCTAATTTATTCATCTTTGCACTCAGGGATTTGAAACTTCCCCTAAGAAATGCCTTTGCTGCATCCATGAAGTTTTCATATGTTGTCTGAGTATTATCATTCTCTTGAATGAAGTTACTGATTACTTCTGTAATTTCTTGTTTGATCCACTTATTCTTTAGGATTACATTATTTTTTTCCAATAAATTTTTAGTCTATTTTTTCATTGTCCTTTATTGAATATGATTTTTATAGCATCATGATCTGAGAAGGATGCATACAATATTTGTCTTTCTGCACTGAATTGTGAGGTTTTATGCTTTAGTACATGGTCAATTTGTGGGTGT
>NW_027186304.1:10769452-10771817 GCF_028583685.1 Petaurus breviceps papuanus | reverse complement strand
CTTCTCCTCTAGGAATTTGGATGCTGTACCACTTGGTGCATATATGTTAAGCAATTATATTACTTCATTCTAGATGGTACACTTTAGAAGGATATAGTTTATTTCCTTATCTCTTTTAATTAGATTCATTTTTGCTTTTTCTTTATCTGAGATAAGGATTGCTACCCCTGTATTTTTTTGTTGTTTTTGTTACTTTAGCTGAAGCATAATATGTTCTATTACAGCCTTTTACCTTTACCTTGCACGTATTCCCTTGTTTCACATGTGTTTCTTGTAGACAGCATATTGTCAGATTGTGGTTTTTAATTCATCCTGCTATCCACCTCTGTTTTATGGGAAAGTTCATCCCATTCACATTCACAGTTATGATTACTCTCTTTGTTTTTACATCCATGTTATTCCCTCCCCTGTTTATGTTTTTGTTTCATCCTTCTGCTTTCCCCTCCTTAAGAGTTTTCCTTTGGACCACCACATTCCTCAGTGTTCCCTCCCTGTCACCCACCTCTTTATTTACCTTTTCCCCTTTCTACTATTTCCCTCCTTTCTAACTACCCCCCCCATTTTAACTCCCCATTACCCTTCCTACTACCTGTAGAGTACAGTGGATTTTTATACTTAATGGAGCAGTTATTCCCTCCTTAAACTCAAACCAATGAGAATACATTTCAGACAGTGCTCCTCTCCATCCCTCCTTTCCCTCTATTATAATGAGTTCTTCTGTCCTTTCACATTAGAATCTTAAACTTACTGATTATGTTGATTCCTCTTTGAACCAGAAGCAATGAAAATTAAGTTCATATGATGTTCATCTCTATTCCTACACCCCCTCTACTATAGCATGTTTTTATGCCTCTTCATGTGGCATAATTTACCTTTTTCTGCCTCATCTTTTCCTTTTCTGCCATTACATTCCCTTTGTATCCCTTAATAAGGTTTTTTAAATCATCAGATTAGTTCATTTATGCCTGCGCCTCTATCTATGTATATTCCTTTTAAAGTTTGTGACGGTTATATAAATTTCAATATTGACAGATAAAAGCTTCTCATATAGCTTCTCATATATATAAACTCTTTGCTCTTATTGAATCCCAAGTTATATGTGTGTGTGCATGTGTGTGTAGTGTGTATATGCTTTCTGTGCTTACCTTTTTATGTCTTTCTTGGGTCTTGTAATTGGAGATCACATTTTCCATTGAGCTCTGGCTTTCTCATCAGGAAAGTCTGGAAGTCCCTTATTTCATTAAATGACCACCTCCTTTCCTGAAATATTGTGCTCAGTTTTGCAGGGTACTTGATTCTTGGTTGCAGTTCTAACTGTTTTATCTTATGAAATATCAAATTCCAATCCCTGCAATCTTTTTAATGTAGAAGCTGCTAGGTCCTGTATAATCCTGACTGCAGTTCCATGATATTTGACTAGTTTTGGCTGTTTGCAATATTTTCTCCTTTACCTTGTTATTCTGGAATTTGGCTATTACATATCTTGGAGTTTTCAATTTGTGATCTCTTTCAGGAGGAAACCAGTATATTCTTTTGTTAACTATTTTACCCTCTGATTCTAGGACCTCAGTAGAGTTTTCTTTGACAATCTCTTGGAGGATGCTGTCCAGGCTGCTTTTGTCAACATGGCTTTCTGGTAGACCGATAATTCTTACATTATCTCTACTGGATCTGTTCTCCAGGTCAGTTGTTTTTCCAATGAGATATTTTACCCTTTTTTCTAATTTTTCAATCTTCATGTATTGTTTGACTGACCCTTAATGAATCATAGAATCCTTAGCTTTGATTTGTCTGATTCTAATTTTTAATGAATTATTTGTTTTGCTTAATTTTTGAAGCTCCTTTTCCATTTTCATTTTTATGGAGGTATTTTATCAAGTTAGATATTTAACCTCCTGTCCCAGTTCACAAATTTTACTTTTTAGGGATTTGTTTTTGTCAGTGATGGTTTTTTTTTCCAATTTGGTCACCGTAGATTTAAATTTATCTTCTACCTTTCTAATTTGGTTTTTAACATCTTTCTTGAGCTCCTTCAGGAATGCTTTTTGGGAATGATAACAGTTCATATTTCCTTCTGTGGTCTCAGGTTTGAGTATATGTATCAACAATGCTGTATTCACAATGCTTATGGTAACTATAAATATGCTGATATGGTTATTAATCACATAATATGCTAGGCTCTCTACATGGGGAATAAAGATAGAACATTTATTCAAATACTAGAAAACTGAATTCCACAACCAGAAAGTCAAAGCCGTCACAGTACTTATGAAGTTGGCACATGTAGTTAATATAGTAAACACCCACATTCTCAAGCCTTCAAAACATAACAGGCTACCTCAGGCAAAGATCCTCCTCTGCCCAC
>NW_027186304.1:10755320-10769442 GCF_028583685.1 Petaurus breviceps papuanus | reverse complement strand
CCCATTCCTGGCAGTCCTCAGCAAGAGTCTTTAGTAGAAATTTTGGCTGGCTTAAAAAAGGAGTTCCCACCACCACCACCACACCTCTGCTGTTGCTGCTGCTGTCACCAGCTGCCAGTCACCTCACGTGCTCTAGCTTGGCTTTCCCTTCCTCTTGCCCACCCCTTCCTGCTACATCAGCAAGTCCAATGGGGCATGCAAGATCTTTAAATCCCATAATTCTTACAGTATAGAGTCCATGTTGTCCTCAGTATTTGGTTGTTCTTATTTGTTTTAATATGTTTGGATCATTCTACTTGCTTTTGATCTCACAGCTTCCTTCTTATGCATTGTGATTGCCTATTTCCTTACTTTGCTTCTCAGGCTGGGCGCTAAGGGGTTGGTTGTTGACTTTGTGTGTTGTAGCTTCTAAGTGTCTAGGCTGAGGCCAAGGCCAGGCCTCTCCTGTTTCCCCTGAGTTACCCTGATGCTCACAGAGTAAACTTTGGTGGAGGGGTGGCCTGGCCACTTCAGGTTTTTGCTTTTGTGCCCCTGGGCTACAGTTCTGGCAGGCTCAGCAGCTGGTGGCAGGCAGTGCTGGTGTCTGCAGATTCCCCTGATTGTGGTAAGGCACACCTGGGCTTGTGTTTTTAGTGCTTGCTGATTCCACCCCCCTAGGCTTTGTGAGCTCCTGCTGGTCAGCTGAGGTGTGTTTTGTTGGGATGCTTCCCACTCTTTACTTAAGATTCTGTACTGCCTCAGATGCACCCTTCTGCAATGATTCCCAAGCCTGAGGCTGTTTCCACTATTTCAGGATTTTACTCTGGGTGAGACATTTATCTCAATGTTTTCTGGGTCTGGGAGGGGGAATCAGAGTAGCTAGTCTTTAATCCACCATCTTGGCTCCTGGAAGTTCAGGTAGGTGATTTTTAATTGTCCAGGCTGTGGGCTGATAGCCCCAGGAGAAGCTGTTACCCCTGCTGTGGGCCCTTCGCTTTCTCTTACCCAGCTAAGATGGATCCTCTGTCCTGCACTGAAATGTCTTTGAATAGCCCTTGGGGTGGGTGAGTCTACTGGCTGGGGCTACTTCTCACTCTTCTGTAGTCTGCTTTCAGGTCTGGACTGGTGCAGTTACCAAGTGCTCCTCTGTCTCCCTGCCCAGACCTGTGTGTGCATTTTCCTGGGCTGAGAATCTGCCATGCTCCATCTCCCAATGGGTTCTGTCACTCTAAAATCTCTTCAGATTCACTTTTTAAAGTTTAGTGATAGAATTTATGGAGGAGCTTAGAAAAGTCCCTGCTTTCATTCTGCCATCTTGGCTCTGCCCCAGACCAAGGACCCACATTTTCATAAATATTTATAGCAGTTCTTTGTGTGGTAGCAACAAATTGTAAATTGAGGGGATGTCTCCAATTGTGAAATTGCTGAACAAGCTGTGGTATATGAATGCAATGGAAAACAATTCTTCCATAAGAAATGTCAAGCCCGTTGATTTCAGAAAAGCCTGGGAAGATCTACATGAACTGATGCCAAAGAAGTGAGCAGAACAACAAGTACATTGTATATTGTAACAGGAATATTGTTTGATGACCCACTTTATTAGGCTTAGCTGTTCTCAGCAATGATCTAAGACCATTCCAAAAACCTCAGGATGGAAAATGCTCTTCATATCCAGAGAAAGAACTATTGAGTCTTAAGTAAAGATCAAAGCATACTTTTTTTTCTTTTTTTCCCTTTATTGTTTTTTTTTCATTTTTCTCTGATTCTTCTTTCACAACACCACTAATGTGTAAATATATTTAATATGATTGTATATTTATAACCTAAATCAATTTGAATGCCATCTTGTGGAAGGGGGAGTGAAGGGAGTGAGGAAATTTTAAAATTCAAAATCTTACAAAACCTAATGTTGAAAAATATTTTTTAAAGAAGAAGTTATGAAACTTTTTGGAGGATAACTTTTTACAGGAGGTCATCACAGTCTGTTTTTGGTCATGGGCCCAGAGATGAAATGAGTTTCTTTGTCTCTCCCCAAGAAATTGTCAGCATCTCGAAGGCAAATATTGTCTTTTGATTTTTTTAAATCATCCAGACTTAGGACAGTCCCTGATACCTAGCAGATGTTTCCAAAAGGGGATAAATAAAAGCAGTTTATTTTTAAAATTTTCTATATGACAACTTTGATGCAATTATTTATGAGGACAATTGGTTCAATGGATGAATACCTAATATCATAAATCAATGTAATAATGTCTATATGACTCTCAATTAGGAGAAGGGAATGGAAAGAACAGGTGTGGAAAGTAGAAAGACTGAATAACAATAGAAATATATAAAATTCTACTGAAAGAACACTGGCCTTGTCCTTAGAAAAATTGTTTGAATTGTAGTTTTACCATTTAATCCGTGATTATCTTGGGTAAATTACTTAACTTTTCTGAAGATCAGATAATAATATGGGAACATCCTACCTCACTGTTCTATTGTGTGATTGAAATAAAATAATGTACATAAATTGCTTTGTAAACCTTATACCATCATATACATGTAATTTATTTTTAGAGCAATTCATTTGTAAAGTTATGACCTATTAGGACTCAAAAAAGTTTAAAATTCAATCAAGTCATTGATGTTAATATCTCATATAAAAAACAATTTACTTCTTCTACCCCCCCAAGTATGTAAATTAGCTAGTTATTATTATATTAACTAGATATAGTAAAAATGTGGCACGGATAACACAAAAATAAAACTGAATGGCTATTAATTTTGTTCATGCTTATTTGATGGAAACATATGGAAATGACAAAAGGGTATTCATACTTCTTATAGCTTGCTTCCTTTACATTTCCCCAGCAGTGCAAAAACATATGTCACATTTAAAGTATTACTGTGTTTTCAGAAATGCTGTACGTAGGTAAAGAGATATGAATAGTCTCACTGTGAACTCAAGCAGAAATCTGAACAATGCATTTCATTTTCTGCATAATAATTATGCTCAGTAGCAGCTGTCTGCTGCTGAGGCAGAAAGCAGATAGAACTTGGCTTGTGATCACAGGCTGCACCTTCACCTCTGTCAACAGCCATCTTCAAATAAGTGCTGCCAAGTCAAGAGTTCATTGTCCAAAATGACCATGATGTTGCAAACAATACATTGAATTCAAAAGTCACAAGGGGTACAGAAATAAACATGACCAGCTACCATATCTTCAAATTTATATTAAAACATGAATACCATCAATGCTTAAAAAATAGGAAGATGGAGCCTATATGGCTGCTTCTTTTTAAAAATTCATTTGTGTTTATGTTTTGTTGAGAATGGTCAATAATATTAAAATAAATTCACTGATAAGGTAATTTAAAATATATTCTCTATTAACAATGTACATGATTACCTATAGATATTAATTGTATATTTTAAGGAATTAATTATAGCACCATTTATAAAAGAAAAGATAAAAAATCCCCCTTAAAATGACAATATTTTTCCTTTTTTTGCATTTCTTTGCTACAAGTATTTGATATAATGCCTGAAATATAATAGATACTTAATAAATGCCTGTTGATTTAACTTAAGATATTTTATATTGATTTATTTTTTATGTCCATTACTGTAAAATTTCAAAATGTTAAGAGAATTCATAAACCAAATTCTGGTTACACATTTATCAGGTTGAAAGTAATTTAAGGCATCTTATGCAAATTATTTCTTTCATTTCAGCATCTCCTTGAATTTCATGAATTATCTGGACAAGGGTACTGATCAAATATAGGATCTACATTTGTTTTTTAAAATAATCGTGTGAGTCTGGGTGTATGTGTGTGTGTGTGTGTGTGTGCGTGTGTGTGTATGTGTGTGTGTGTAGCAAGATGAGTAATTTTTCCTTCTCTGTTTTACTTAATACCTAGTCTTAGGAATATTGTTTTGATTATTCAGACATTTTAGTTATCCCTGAATCTTGATGATCTCATTTGGGTTTTCAGGGCAAAGATACTGGTTTGATTTGCAATTTCCTTCTCCAGCTCATTTTACAGAAGAGAAATTGAGGTAAATAGGGGTGAGTGACTTGCCCAAGATCACACAGTTATTAAGTGTATAAGGTGAGATTTTAACTCATAAAGATGAGTCTTCCTAGCTCCAGGCCCACTACTCATATACTATACCATCTAGCCACCCAGCTTAAGAATTGCATTTTGATTTAGAAATTGAATAAAACTTTGTGTTTAACGGCCTTTGTATATCAAACTTCACACTGACTTGGAAAATTACTGTTTCCTAAGTATAAATGTATCTTTTGGGGAAAAATATTTTCTTACTATACCTTCTGAATACCTGTTTCAAGAATATTTCTAACTCTGTGTGTGTGTATGTGTATGTGTGTGTATATAGAAGGAGTAGGAGTGAAACCTAGATTATAACTGATTCTTTTAGTGTTTTTTTTTAACACAGTATAAATTGGTCTTGGCAGTTGTTGATTATAAAATATTGTGAAAAAAGGTTCAAAAGAAGTCAGAAAAAAATTGGTATTGCCTATTATCTTAGGAAAATACTTCAAATGAAAACAAAAACAAATAAATTTTACTAATTAAAAAAAAACTACTGTATAGTAGGTGCACTCAATAGCAAAGGGATGGATTGGGGAATTATTAAGTTAAATATAATACACTCATGTTTCCTATCTGAACTGCCCTTTAAAAGGATGTGATAGTTTAAACTTTAAGTAAATTAAAATGTAATATGACAGTCATCATTATTTATAAAAGAAGTACAAAGTAGGCCTATGGTACAGGAAAGAAAATGATCTTTGACTCTGTGGTTGTATTCTAAAATGACTTGACTTTTGTTATAGCTGTGACTGAAAGTAGATAGAGAAGAAGAATGAGCTTTTAAAACTTGTGGAAATTCCATGAAGATTATTGCTAAAAAAATAACCACCATGAAAATAACATGAATATACAGATCTTTAATGCCATTGGACATGTTATGGATGCTGGAAGAGAAGGACTTATCAGCAATAGAAGTGGCTTATAGAGTGGGAAGGATAAATTTGTATGATGCCTAGATTCCAAATTGACTTGCTAATTTGTAAAATACCAGCACTGTGTGACAAAGCCTTATTTGTTTTAATGTCTTTGACTAATCCATTGATTCAAGAGAAATTTCTAGGTTTATTCATACCTAATCCACTTTTCTAATTGGGCAATTCAACTGAGAAGTAGTTGTCTAAGTTTCCATCACTTCTTTAAATGCAAGATACATAGAAGATAGGGAGGAAAGGAGACACTAGGAACTGGGAGAATAAAGAAAAGTTTCAATCAATCAAGAAGCAGTCATTTCATTTTAATGAATAATAACATGAATTGGAATATGCAAGATACATAAGAAATAAATCAAAGGTACCCTGAAAATGGAAGGCAACATAATTTAGGAGCCTGAGGGGAGGCAGGGGATAAGGAAAGTCCTCTATAGATTGCATTTGAATTGCATCTTCAAGGAAGGAGGGAGTATCAAGGAGAAAAAGAAAACCAAATGAGTTCTTAGGGTGAATGGGATTTCCTTAAGTAAAATAAGAGCTAAAACTTGAACATATTTACCCCAGAGTACTAAAAATGACAAAGGGTTTATATTTTCATCAGAGAAGTCACATCTCAGGGGGGCTCTTTCCCAAGATGCTCCCTATTCAGATCCCTCAGCAATAGATTCCATATGAATATGTAGAAGCTGGTATCTAGGATGGCCATTTCTCCATTACAAGTCAGAATCCTGGGATCTCTACCATCAGTCCTTGCAACCTGAAGTTACAGTGTTCTCCCTACCCATTTGAGTTATTGAACCCTGAAATGCTAGGTTTGATTCTGATTTACGCTTTATATATGTACAGAATACATTATTTAGGTTAAATTTTGTTTATCCAAAATGAATCAACATTTAGTTTGTTTATTTGTTTTCAATTATCACATCTAAATGCAGCAGCATTTTGAGCTAAAACCAGCCATAAAACAATGGCAAAAATAACCCTGCTGTTGCCTGTAATCTTCCCATTAGCTGCCATATGGCACATTGAAAACACAGATACATTTTGGTGATGAATAACATGTTTGAGCAAACAAAATTACATTAAGGTATTTAGATATCCATCAATACTAAGGAATTTTTATATAACCAAACTGTTCTTCACTCCACCTAAAAAGGAATCTGTGTCCCTGGAATTTTCTAAATTCTAATTCTAAAACTAAGTTCTCTGGTCAGCTAACTGAATTGAAATTTTTTTTTTGGGGGGGGGACTATCTTAATGCTTTATTAACTTCTGATTTATAACATTAGTTTCCGCCAGATTTTGAATTACAATTTTTCCCCCGTTTTTCCACTACCCCCCCCAAAGTAGCAGTCCGACAGGATATCCCCTCCTCCTATCTGCTCTCTCCTATATTTTCTCCCACACCCCTTTCGACTCAGTGGATCTCTATACCTCAGTGCCTGTATATTTATTTCCCAATTACATGTAAGATGGTATCAATAATAGTATATATATATATATATATATATACACACACACACACACACACATATATATGTGTGTGTGTATGTGTGTGTGTGTGTGAATATTTGATTTTAAAACTTTAAATTCCAAATTCATTCCCTTCCTTGCCTTGTCACCCACCCTTACTGGGAAGATGAACAGTTCAGTATAGGTTGTACATGTGTGGCTAAAGCAAAACAATACCATAGTAGATATATTCTAAAAGACTGACTATATTTGCCTCCCTCCTATCCCAACTCCCATTTGTTACATTCTCTACTTTGATCACATCCCTTTTCAAAAGTGGGTGCTTCCAACTTCCCTCCCCCCAGCCGGCCCTCCCTTCCATCATCCTTCCTCTCATCCCCTTCCCCACTAATGTCCTGAAGGGTGAGATACCCTATTTAGTGTGTATTTCACTCCCTCCTCAAGCCAAATTCAATGGGAATAAGGTTGACCCATTTCCTTTTGCCTTCCTATTCTTCCCCTCCATTGTAACTATTTTCCCTTGCCTCTTCTGTATGAGATAGTTTACCCCAATGTGTCTGTCCCCATCTCCTCTCTTTATATTCCTCTCACCTCTTAATTTCACCTTTTCAGTATCATCCCTTCATGTTAAATTGGTCCCGTGCCCTCTATCTATGTATACCTGTAAACATATATATGCACATTCACATATGTATTCATAAGCCCATATAGCCTCATATATATATATATATATATATATATATATATATATATATATATATTCCCTTCAACTACTGAGAAAAGTTTCATAAGTTACAATTATTGTTTTTCCATGTAGGAATGTTAATAGTTCAACTTTGATCAGTGACTTATGATTTCTTTTCCCTGTTTACCTTCTCATGCTTCTCTTGCTTCTTTTATCTGAATGTCAAATTTTCTATTCAACTCTGTTTTTCTCAGCAAGAATGCTTGAAAGTCCTCTATTCCACTGAATGACCATATTTTCCCCTGAAACATGATACTCAGTTTTGCTGGGTAGATGACTCTTGGTTTTAGTCCCAGCTCTGTTGGCCTCTGAAATATCATATTCCAAGCCCTTTGATCCCTCAGTGTAGAAGCTGCCAGATCCTGGGTTATCCTGATTGTGTTTCCACAATATTCAAATTGTTTCTTCCTGGCTGCTGGTAATATTCTCTCCTTAATCTGGGAATTCTAGAACCTGGCTATAAGATTCCTAGAAGTTTTCTTTTTAGGTTCTTTTTCAGGAGGTGATTGGTGGATTCTTTCAAGCTCTATTGTGCCCTCTGGTACTAAAATATCAGGGCAGTTTTCTTTGAGGACTTCCTGGAGGATGATTTCTAGGTTCTTACTTTGGTCATGGCTTTCAGGTAGTTCAATAATTTTTAAATTATCTCTCCTGGATCTATTTTGCAGGTCAGTGGTTTTTCCTATGAGATATTTCACATTGCCTTCTATTCTTTCATTTGTTTGGATTTCTTTAACAGCATCTTGATTTCTCATAAAGTCATTACCTTCCATTTGCTTCAATCTAATTCTGAAGCAATGATTCTCCTCATTGAGCTTTTGAGATTCTTTTTCGCATCTGGCAAATTGGGCTCTTTATGGCATTCATCTCCTCATTTCCTTTTTGAGCTTCCTTTGCCATTTGAGTCAGTCTGTTTTTTAAGTTATTATTTTCCTTAGTCAGGCGGTTGATTCTCATTTCATAATTTTCTTGTATTGTTCTCATTACACTTCCCAATTTTTCCTCCACTTCTCTTATGTGCTTCTTAAGGTCCTCTATGTCCTGTAACCAGCTTCTATTTTCCTTAGAAGCTTTTGGTGCAGAAGTTCTGACTTCACTGTTTTCCTCCCATTCCATGCTTTGCTCCTTTTTGTCCCCAAAATAGGAGTGTAATGTTGGAATCTTCTTTCTGCTTTATTTCCTTTGCCTGCTAATTTTGCCACTCAATTACTTGACTTTTGGGATTTTTGCCACAGTAGGACTCTGCCACCAGATGGGAGCTTTCATCCCAAATGCTGTGGTTTTCTCAGCTGCTGGAGGTATTAGATGGGTGGCCTCTATGAGGTCTCCACATGCTCTGGCAAGCTGGAAACAAACCCCAGGTCCTCCACCCTAGACTGCAATCCAGATCCAAGCAGGTTAAAGGAGGAGCAATTACCCTTCAGACTGGTACTTGGTCCCCCTACACTCTGCGGGCCAGGAGCTGAAGCCACCACGTGGCACCAGCTGGCTGTGCCTGTGTCTCAGGGGATTCTCTGCCTGGGTGTAAAAGACATGCATTCCCACTTACTGGTCTTAACGGCCGGACTGCACTTTGTCCTTCGCATCTATGTGTTGATACATCTGGAAATGGCCTCAGCTGCTGTTGATCTGGAGTCCCTCAGGCTGTGGCTGGTCAGGCCCGCCCTAGGGCTAAAGCTTCAGTGTGGGGCTGGGCTTGGCTCCCAGAGCACTGTGCTGGCCGATTGCTGCAGGCCTGCTGGGCTGTCCTCAGTGGGAGGTTAGCTTCTCTGTGTCATTTTGTGGGTTCTGCAGCTCCAAAGTTTGTTTAGAGTCCCCTTTTTACATGGATTGGGGAAGGTGGAAGCTGGAGCCTTGGGAATGTCATGCTTCTACTCTGCTATTTTGGCTCTGCCCCCTTGAATTGAAATTTTTGAATTTAAGACTAGAGTTCTTCCAAAATTATCTACCATTAGATCCAGCTCAAATCATGTTGTTTCTAAGGTAGCTAAGAATACATGAAGATAAATTTATTTTATTCCTTTTTAATAGAGATTCATCTATCCTCTTGACTTTAAATTATCAGAGATTTTTTTCTTTTAGTTTTCAACTGAATATTTCATCACCCCAATCTCATTAATGCTCCCTTTAAAATCTCCTCTAACATAGAGGACTTTGGTTACATTTTTATTTTCTACATATCAGACTCTATTTCTGTGTCCCTTTGCCTAAAATCATCCTCTCTATTTCATTTGAAGGTACAGGCATAATTTTCATTTACTAACCTAAACTTATGAAGGATGACAAATCCAGTGTCAGGAAGATGCATTGTATATTAGAAAAATGTTCTGTATTTGGATTAGAGCACCTGGGATTGACATTAGGTTCTGTAGTTACTGCCTCTGAGACTTGGAGCCAATCTTTTCACTTATTAACCCCTCAGGTTCCTCAAGTATAAGATAAGAGAATTGGAGTGATTAAACTATAATTTGACTACTGAAAGTTTTGGTATATCATGTGTTTTATGTGTATGCACATGTACACATACATGACAGAATGTGCAACTATGTATCCATAAATATATTGTGTATATATTTATGCACAGTACAATATATGAAATGTATAGCCCCTATGTATGCATACATGTATATACACATGTTTGTACATGTTTATACACATACATGTACAAAGTTATACACACAGATATAAGAGTATATATCTGTTTGTATATAACTAGAGAGATAGAAATATATCTTTAGAGATATATAGATGGCTATAGATCTCTCTGTTTCTCTCTCTGTGTCTCTGTCTCTCTCTTTCTGTTTCTCTCCATGTGCATACAGTTCCTTCCAGCTTTATCTTGATTGCTCTCTTTCACATATTCTATCATCCCACCAAAAAGGATTTCTGGCCACCCCTCCAAACCCTCCAAATTCACCTTGCCTTTTTTGACTGCTGTGTTTTTATTCACACCTTTTCCTGTGTCTTGGATGTCCTCTTCCTTGCCTGTGTTGTTATGTTCCAGTTTCAAAACTGAAAGGATTCTTAGAGATCTTTGCATCTATTTATCTTAAAGATAAGGAAAGCATGGTAAAGTGGCTGGCTTAAGGTCATACAAGTTGTTAATATCAGGTCTTGCACTGAAATATCAGTTTTTTTTTAACACATATTCCATGTTCATTACACTTTATTCCTTCTTTTGGCAACATAAACCTACTCTTTGAAGTTCATTTCAGATATTATATATACCACTTCTTCACCACAACACCACAATTTTTATGATCCCACCAACCTGAACTTTTCTCCTCATCTGATTTCATAGTACATGCGTGTGTGTGTTTGTGTGTGTGTGTATACATACATACATATATATATATATATATATATATATATATATATATATACCCCTTTGTAATTTTATACTATATTTTTTTCTGGACATATATCTTGTTACTGCTACTAGACTATGACTCCTTAAAGATAAGAAAATATTTTATTTTTTGTTAAAGATTCTTAAGTGTCTATAATTTTAATTGTAAATATTTTTTGCTTGTGTTTGTATTGGTGTAAAAGTCTCTCAGTAAAAAACTCTCTCTACCAATGAAGATTTGTATAGACGCTAAAACTCATGGTCTTAGAGAATTTCTTAGGGAAAAAAGAAGACAAGGATTTTTCCTTCCCATCACACAACAAGTATATATCAAACCCCAAATAGACCCACATCTTCCCGGATATAAGAACAATTGTCTGGCCCACATTATTCTATCTTGGTAGATATTTAATAATTCTATTGAATCAATCAATAAAAAAACAATTCTGGCATAGTTGAGAACTGTCCCAACTAATGTATAATGCATCTAGTTGAGACTTGGGGGCTCATTTGCACATGTATTTTTTATTCTCTAACATTTAATATTGAAGTTAATCTTATTTTTATTGGGATATCTTGGTACCTAACCTTGGATTCATCTTATAGGATTATTCCCTATTTAAAAAGCAATAATATCAATCTATTAAATAGCTACTGTATATGAGATGATGGTGGAGATACTTAGCATAATACCTGGCACAAAATCATTATATAATTTTAATTTGTTGTTATCACTATCATTTATGTTCAGGTGATATATAAATGGCGAGATACTTATCAAACACCTCCATCACTGCAATGTGGGAAATTACAGTAGTGTTTTATTAGATGAGTTATTTTCTAGGGATGATGTGGTCCCTCAGATTCCAGTTTATGGAGAGCATTGTCTTGTTTGCATCAAGTCCAAGGAAGTTTTGCCTGTCTATCAACATGATAAAAAAAGTGAACCAAAAATATGTCTTACTAATTCGAATTTACATTGCCTGTCATATAGAATTTATTAGAAAGTATATATTAGATAGGCAACACTGATGAACCATGATACTTCAATAGAGATGAAAAGGGGAATCATGGGCTGGATTATTTTGGGGAAATTAAAAAGTTCTCTTATTGACTCCAACTTTCCCATGAAGGCAAGGGCCCATCTTGTCAATGAAAATGTTTTAATCGTCAATATATATAGAAACGAGATGTAGAACATTTCTGCCATCAAAGAACTGAATGGGAACCTGAGACTAAGTCACAAATAAGATTTGAAATATTAGGCATCTCATCCATCACCAATTCAATGATTCCCCTACTTTGATCTCTTCCTTAATTCATTTGGGTGCAAGCATATAGCCAGAGACTTTGAGCATTTTAATAAAATAGCCTAAGTCATAAAGACAGTGACAAGTGCAAAACAGAATGTAGCAATATTGAGACTATACAATTTTAGAGAAACAACTAGAAAAGAGAAGCATGACCTTAGAAAATGGGCCAAAGTTAAGAGTCTATGTCAAATAGAGTTGTAGAATGACAAGAATAGGGTGGTGAACACAGAAGAACTATTAACTTTCTGAAGCACTTTTTTCAGTGATGCTGCATAACAGGTGAATAGGGTATAACATTTGTGATAAATGAAGTAGAAAACCTTTAGGGTTCATCAAAATTGTGTTTTCATAAAAAATACAATAGTTTTTCTCCTTAACAAAGTTTAGTCACTTAGATTAAATAAATAAAGTCATTATATATGTCACCAAAGTAGCAGGCAGTGAATAATTTGAGCTCTTCAGTCTATGAAGATTTTATTGGAATAAAGAGTTTATCTATTATGGCTGCATAATATTATCATAACCTCTATTGCACAAGTATATACCTAGTTTTAAAATCCTTTGTGTTATGACAAGATTCTATTTTTTTCATTTCTAAAAGGATTTTTAAATTTTCTACCAACAAAGTTTGTTTTCAAATTATTTATTTATTTTTAGTTTTTATCTTTACTTTTATAAGAATTCAAGTTCCAAATTTTCTCCCTCCCTTCCCTGCCCCTTTCCTAAGATGCAATCTGATATAGGCTATACATGTACAGCAATAGTATAACCATTTCCACTTTTCTTATATTGTGAGAGAAAAATCAGAACAAAAGGGGAAAAAGCACAAGGAAGAAAAAAAAATAGAAGAGAGAAAAAAAGAGTACCTTCAATCTGTATTCAGACTCCATAATTCTTTTACTTCATGTGGATAGCATTTTCCATCACTAGACTTTTGGAATTTTTTCAGATCATTGCATTGCTGAGAAGAGTTAAGAAAATGTATCATTGCACAGTGTTGTTCCTACTGTTTTATGTAAAGCCAAGCATGAGCAGTTTTGCAAAGGACTGCTGCTGTGAGCAGCTTTCAAATTTCTGATTGCATAGTATAGTGAACTCTTTATTTGTTCAGAAACAAACTAAGAAAAAATTCACAGAAATCAAAGTAAAGCATTCACAATGTTATGGCATAACAAATTATCACTAAAATGGCCACATAGTTTTCACCAAAATGATCACATAGGTTTAAGCAAAAGATAACTTTCACATAAATTAAAGAAGTCAAAGTCTTCCCCCAGGTCACACAGTCTTACTCTTTTCAATCAAAAATCTTCTTTCTTCTTAATTGGAGATTAATTTCCATTCATCCTTTATTAGCAAGTCCTTATCTTAATCATATAAATATTAAAGTCAAAGTTCTCCACCCCTACTATATCATGATCTTCTCGGTTTCCATTAAATAGCCAAGGAGAGGTGTGTTTTTTTTTTTCTTTTTGATTTGATGTAGGCTCTCAGTTTCCATGTTTCTTCTTCCATGGTCCCTGCTTCTGCCCAAATCTATCCCACTGTCAGCTGAATTCAAAGGCAGACAGCTCTCAGTTCTTTGTCCAACTTCGTGTGCAGTTCCTCATCCAGTTCCCATTCCACACTGAAGTTCATAGAGTCTTGTTCATTATAAATCCTTCAGAGTTTCTGTTCCAGGGAAGACAAAGCTTAACAAAACTACAATAACATCCATATACATTGCCAGCATCCTCACCAATTCACTTTCTTCCTGTTAAATCAACATAGAGCCAAAAAGAATGTCTGAGGAATCAGCAAAAATCATCAGTATTGTCCCAGGACCTCTGAAAACTTCAATAAGACTCTCCTCCAGGATTTCTGTAAACATACAACAAGAAAATCCTCTTTCAAGGGTTTGTGAACCAGCAGCAAGGTCCTAGATTTCTGCAAGAACAGCACCATCCTCTAAAAGCACACCAATCTGACAAAGTAACATCAAAATAGTAGTAGTAACACCACAACCACACCTCCTCCTAGTTCTTCTCTCTTCTCATTTCTCAGTTCATCTCAATTCTTAGTTTACTCCTCAGTTCTCATTTCTCTTCTCAATTCTTCTCAGTTCAATTCTCAATTCTCTTATCTCTCTCAAGCAGTAGCAGCCCAGCCTCCAGAAGCTTGCTCCAAGCAGTTCTCTCAGTTCTCTCTCTCTCTCTCTCTCTCTCTCTCTCTCTCTCTCTCTCTCTCT
>NW_027186304.1:10737836-10755310 GCF_028583685.1 Petaurus breviceps papuanus | reverse complement strand
TCTCTCTCTCTCTCTCTCTCTCTCTCTCTCTCTCTCTCTCTCTCTCTCTCTCTCTCCAGCAGTAGCTTCTTTTTCTGGACACTGCTTGCTCACAGAATTAATGTCTCTCTAGCTTGGGCATTTCTTTCTTTTTTTTTAAATAACCAATCAGGGCTAAGTGACTTGCTCAAGGTTGCATGGCCAAATATTTCTGGGTGTGGTGCTAAGTATCAGAGCCAAGATTTGATCCCTGGTCATCCCAACTCTGGGGCCAGTGCTTTTACCCACTGAGTAACCTGGCCACCCCTAAGCAATTGGGGTTAAGTAACTTACTCAAGGTTACACTTGGGCATTTCTTTATATAAGGTATTAGCTTCTTCCTGTTTGCCCCTTCCTGTTACAACAGGAAGTTCCTACCACTATGGGATTCACAAGTCCTGGATCTTAATACTTGACACAGCCATGAGTTTGGAACACGTTGCTAAATACCTGTTTGATTGCAAGTACAAGGGTATCTCCAAATTCCTACTATTACACTGTGCACAATGTTCTCCTGGATCTGCTCACTTCACTCAGCATCAGTTCCTTAAGTCTTTCCGGATTTATCTGAAGTCTACCTGCTCATCATTTCTTACAGCACAGTAATATTACATTACATTCATATAACACAACTTGTTCAACTATCCTCCAATTGGTGGGCATGCTCTTAATTTCCAATTCTTTGCCACCACAAAAAGAACCACTATAAAAATTTCTGCAAATGTGTCCTTTCTCCTTTTTTGATCTCTTAGGGATGCATTAGTATTGCTGTTGCTGGATCAAAGGATATGCACAGTTTGGTTGGCCTTTGGGCATAGTTATAAAATACTCTCTAGAGTGACTAGATCAATTCACAACTCCATCAACAATGTATCAGTGTGTTCCAAATTTCCCATATTTTCTCCAACATTTATAATGTCACTTTTCTGTCAAATTAGTTAATCTGATAGGTGGGAGGTAGTACCTCAGAATTGTTTTCATGTATATTTCTCTGATCAATAGCTATTTAGATCAGGGGCAGTCAGGTGGTTCAGTGAGTAAGAGCACTGGCCCCAGTGTCGGGATAACCTGGGGATCAAATCAGATACTTAGCACCATACCCAAAAAATAACTGGCTGTGTAACCTTGAGCAAATTACTTAACCCCGATTGCTTTAAAAAAATAGCTATTTAGATCATTTCTTCACGTGAGTACATATAACTTTAATTTCACCATCTGAATGTTGTCTGTTCATCTCCTTTGATCATTTATCAATTCATGCTCCTATAAATGACGCAGTTTTCTACATAATTTAGAAATGAGGCCTTTGCCAGGGACACTGGATGCAAACATTCTTTCCCAACTTTCTATTTCATTTCCAATCTTGGTTGCATTGACTTTGTTTGTGTCAAAACTTTTTAATTTAGTTTAATTAAAAAATATTCATTTTGCATTTTATAATGTTCCTTCTCCCTCATTTCATCACAAATTTTTCACTTCTCCATAGATCTGACAAGTCAACTATTCCTTGACCTTCTTATTTGCTTATGTTATCACCCTTTATTTCTGGATCATATACTCTTTTTGACCTTATCTTAGTATACATTGTAAGACGCTGGACTATGTTTCATTCCCTAGTTTAAATATTAAAGGAGATTGAAAAGTACTGAGTCTCAGAGGACCATGGAAGGGGACCTCTAATTTTGCATAAACTGTGAGAAAAAAGTGGCCTCTGGCTATTTCCTCTTCCATGAGGCTCACTGTCTGAGGTTTATAGCCATCAGTCTAGAATTCAAGGAGGTAATCCTGAAGGAAAAGATGAAGGAACATCAGAGGAATGGGAATGAGCAGATACTATGCATTATGTTTCTACAAAGCATGCAGAAGTATCTGCTAGACTTTCATGAGGCTGAATGGTGAGAGAATCTAATTGAATGTGGATTCTGTGAACCGACCATGTTGCTCTGATGCTTAGAAGAACATGAGACCATCTGTGGTGGCCAGAAAGTGCCCTCCCTCACCTGCATGTCACCTGCTTGCCAGTCAGGAAGTCTTCTATGTGCACAGGCCTAACAGCCTAGGAGAACTCCCAGAAAGTTCACCACCTGAAGTGCAGACAATTACAGAAGCAAAGTTTTACGAACATTGGGATGAATGCCAGGGGTTCACAGATCTCTTGGAGGTGTCAGCATTTAGATGTCGAGATAGGCTAACCTGTTAAAATTGTCCCTTTGAATTTGAAATTCCAGTCAAAATTTTCCATCTGGTGTTATAATTCGAATACCATCTTTCAAAGTGTCCTTTTGAAATTCTAAGATTTCTCCAAGGAATGAATATTGCTCATTTACACTTTTCGTTAAATGCAAATTTTTTTTTTAGCAAAAATAGGTAATTTGATTGAAATTAAATTCTATTTTTGCATTTGACTTTTCATTCTTTCAGCAAATCAGAGAAAGACTCAGATAACAGTCTTGGAACAGGAAGCAATTTTGAAGGTAATCAAACTCACTCCAAATAGAAGCCTAGATAGATAAAGTGACTTATTCAAAGTCACACATATAGTGTGTGGCAGAGGGATACATTTAAATCCAGGTTCATTGACTCAAAATCCACAATGATTTCCCTTACACCATTCCTGTTTTTCCATTAAATATTGTTTGGTCCATTGATAATTTCTAATAATCTTTAAAATATTACTTTATTTTTCGAACTATTTTATATTTGTTCTTGTGATTTCATTAATAAAATATGATATATATATATGTCAATATTTCTGCATGTTTGAGTTATTCCATTTTTATTTTAAAATTTTAATGGCAAAGAAAACAAATTACAGGAGCATTTTTTTTTCTAGGAAATGAAACCTTTTTACTAGTTGACTATGTTAACCCCAACCTATTTCGAGTTTCTTTTGGCTACAGATATATTTAAGTTGAAAATTATTTGCATTACCATAAAATAAGTGGATTTGTACTGATACTAGTTTATAAACCTAAGTGCAGAATGATTATTTTTGTGGTGTTTTTATTAGCATGTATATGAAATATTATTTTTATTAAACAAAAATTAATCATAATCTCTTCCAGTTCAAACAAATTGTTTGAAGAATGTAGGTACAGTCATTTTGGAACTAGTAGCTCATGTTATGGGCTTGCCTTATTTGCACAAATACAGTCTGTAAAGCTCTGAATTAATCCCTAAGGCATGTTAATGTGTTTCTTTGACAACTCTTATTAATGATAACAAGGCATTTAAATTGCAGATACCCTGCTGAGTGAATATTTAAATGGCACTTGACAGCCAAACACCAACATACCAGATGCTCCTTCCAGGAGAAAGTGAATTCTCTTATTTTAGGCCTTGGAAAAGGTGGATTTTGTGGCAAAGAGCAATGGCCTCAGAGTTTAATGCAGTCCTAGGTCTTTGAGAAATAAAATCAAAAGAACAAAAAGGGCAATAAAGTTCCCCTCCCCAGTTGAGAAAGAAGAAATAGGATCAAACTTTCGTAAGAACAATAATGTGGAAACAAATGAGATAATCTAATGATATAAGGTTGGTGAAAGAAGTCCCTGGAGATAAATAATTGCCTGAGATTTAAGTTTGCTTATGCCTGGAGGCAGGTGGATTAACAGAATAATACAAACCAAGTTTCTTATGGTGCTAAAATCTTTGATTTTGTGAATACATACAAATACCTTTATGTCATGGATTTGAATATATTAGAGGAGACAGCATGGGGTAGGAAATGTGCTTGAAATGGAAGTCAGAAAATGGGGAATAAAATATCCCTAACATTTATAACTGCAAATAGAAAATTTTGCTGCCCTATGGTAGAAAAAAGAAAACTCACCCAGTACTTGTAGCACCAAAAGGTACAATAAAGCAACTTTGAATTAATAATGTGAAAATAATACAAAAAAGTAATTAAGAAAAATAAATCCAGAGGGAAGTGGAATTAAGTAATATCAATTAAAAATATTATTGCTAATTGGGTAATAATAAACTTATTTATTTCTATGTTCTTAGACTTTCTCTTTTAAATTTTTGCCCCCTTTAAATTCCCTAGCACTCGGTCAAAGCTGATCAGTTTCCCTTTGTTGTTGGCCTTCATATAAACTAGGTGTGTACTGTGAGAAAATCATTTCATCTCAATAAACTTTAATTGATCTAATCTGTAAAATAAGAATGAATAACTATGCAAATATTACCTATCTTAAAGAATTATAAAGCAAAATGTGATTCATAAGTAAGACATTATTATTGGCAAAACCATAACACTTATTGGTCTATGGGTCTCAATTTCTTTAATTTTTTTTCTTTTTTGGATGCTGATAGTATGAAGAAATCCAAAGGAAGCTTCATTGAAAAACTTTACTTTTAAAATAATATAACTCCAAAGACAATTTTTGAATTTGCATTGAGTTCCATGTAAATTTCTTGTTTCATCCCACACAGTGAGGTTTAACAACATTATAAAACAATAAACTATTGTTCAATATTAAATGGTCAGTTGTGTGAGGGATAGCAGGAAGTATAGTTTCCCCATTTTGAAACATCAAGTTTAGAGCGGCTTCAGCTTCCACTAGGCCTAAGTTCAGAGGTCACTTATTTGATCTTGCAGGAATCTGGGACTTAGAGCAATTGAGACCCTCCCCAGGGCTACCCCAGGACAAGATGTGCCAAATAAGGACAGAATTGCTTTCCTAGCCCTGCACTGAATGTTTCCATATTTTTCTCCAAGATAGATTCCTGTGCTGAGATTTTGAGCCCACCTCCCCTCCAATGGAAGTGAAGGCAAGTTGGGGGTTTGGTTTCTGTGTTACGGAGTATATAACCATGGACTTGCTTTCACATATTGCTCTCCCTGCAGATATCATTTGAGCAAAAGGGGCAGGGCCCTTTCTCATTAGAAAGAATAAAGACCTTTTCTGGTCTCAGACTCATACTCCCAAATCTTCCATGTCACACAGTTGTATGAGAGTCCAGCAATTAACTGTGAACTATAATTAATCTCTGGGAAAACCCAAATCAATAATGTTAATTCTATTTCCATAAAGCCACTGCAGTCACTTTAGAAACCCTGATCTAGATTTGACAGATGCATGATAACATAGATAAATAGAAAACAAAAACTCACATTATCTTTTAAGGTTTGATTGTCTATATTGACAGGACACTGATCAGAACAAAATAATAATAACAATAATAAAAATCCACATACATACTCACATGCACCCATATTCTCATGTACATCCTCTGAAAAACAAATGGCAGACATCTTTAGGAAAGATTCTTTACACAGTAGTTTTACCTTAAATAAGTGGTGGCAACTGTGCTACTACCAGTCAGAAAAGCTAATTCTAATTATACAAACCAAAGAAAAAAGTGATCAAATGTTTAAGAAAGATTTTCCTGTAATATTTTTGATCAGATGCTGGCTTGTTTTGTGCATGCTGAACAAAATGAAAGGCAACAATTACCATCATTATTACAGCTTAAAAGAATTAAAGTTGCAACATTAAAAGGAAAAATCAGAAAAAAATGTGCTGCTTTTGAAAGAAAGTAGAAAACCTTACAAGAACAGCTAAAGTAAAAGTGGTGTTTGGATCAAAACATAGTATTTTTAAGGCATGTTAGAAAAATATCCATTGACAATAATTACTAATCTTATCAGGGTACAAAATAGATTGAGCCAAGATTACTAACCTTCACAGAAAGAGGTAACATTTGTTTCATGTGTCCCTTTAAGGTTAGCCTTCCTATTCTCAAACTTTTTGCCAACATCTCACCAAACATAACTATCATTCAATCAAGCCAAAGTATGTTCTCACCAGATGACATACCATAAATTATCTTTTTCCTTTCTTTTTGCTTTTCAGAGAAGGAAGTTATGACAGTTGGGGTTAAGTGACTTGCCCAAGGTCACATGGCTTGTTTTTTTTTTTCTGTGTGTGTGTGTGTGTGTGAAGTGTCTGAGGCCAGATTTGAACTTAGATCCTCCTGACTCCAGGGCTGGTGCTCTATTCACTGCACCACCTAGATGCCCCCATAAGTTATCTTATCCATATATAGAGATGATAGTGAGAGAATACTTCACTCAAGGATATTCTGTAAAACACTTTACAAAACTCAATGAACTATATAAATATGAATTATGTTGTTGTATTCAATGCAATAAAACACGAGATCAAAAGGGAGACATTATATAAAGAAAAGGACATTTAATAAAAAGCCTTGATTGACCTTCATGCTTGGGATATCATTGATGGATGAAGAATCAGCAAAGAGATGTTGTCCATGATTCTCTAAAGATATGACCACTTATATCTAGGCTACATACCCACTTCAAACTTATTGTTGTACAGGTAGAAATGCTAAGAGAAATCAGTGTCACAGAAGACAAAGTAGTATAGAATATCTGTGAGGATATTTGATTAACAGACCACATAAAATTTGTGGAGAAATCAAAGAAAATGTATACTTGGAATTGCCCATTAAAATTGGTTGATTAATACTCAATTATTTTTGAAAGATAAGTTTTAGTAAAAATGACCAGTCAGACATTTAAGAAGGGGTATAGGAAAGTGTGGGATAAAGTGGAAGTATCCAGAGCGAGAGGAATAACTTTTTTTTAGAGGCTGACAGTGAATGTTGGAAAAATATTGGAAATATTAGGAAAAACACTGTCAGCTTGAGAGAATGGAAAAGAGAAGTGAAGACTTTTGGTAGTGGTTGATGTTTTTTAGGGCTCTTGAAATCATATTTGAAGAGAATATAAATGTTTTAAAGAGAAACAAGATTTCTCTATAATTTGATTTCTAATTGATGCTTGGTTCATATCCTGCAATTTGTTCTTCCCTTATTAACAAACACATAAAATTAGCATTAAGGTAAGCTTTGTTTTAGTGCAATGTTGCTACTTAGTTTCTAAGATCTTATGACCCTGTCTTGACAAGTATTATACTATTATGTATGTTATAAATGATGCTAATAAAATACTAAAAAGAGATAGATCATGTAAATGTATAGAGGTTGGCAAGTATAGGACTATATGTGCTAATGGAAATGAATCCCAATTTAGAGTGAATGCATAATGATAGTATGAAACAAGGCTGGACAGATTGTTTGGAGAGAGCAAGAATGATACTATGCCTAAGAAATTTCTGTTTTATATTCTAGACAAAACATATATTGATGGCCTTTTGATCTTTAGTTGTTTCTGTTATCTAATGGCTTAAACAATTACACTAAACATTAATACAACTAATCATGTATACATATGCATGCATATATATGCATATATTAAATATAAACAGTTTTTCTTTTTCTTAATAATATTTTAGTTATTTCAAATTTCATATAGAGTTTTCAACATACATTTTTGTAAAATTTTGAGTTCCAAATTTTTCTCCCTCCCTCCATCCACTGATTCTTATATAAAACAGTAAGAAATCTGATATGGGTTATGGATGTTCAATCATGTTAAATATATTTCCACATTAGTTGCCTTGTGAAAGAAGAATCAGAACAAAAAGGAAAGACCATGAAAAGAAAAACAAAAGTTAAAGTAGTAAGCTTCAATCTGCTTTCAGACTCCATAGTTCTTCCTCCAGATGTGCTTAGCATTTTTTTTATCACAATTATTTGGAAAAAAAGTCTTGGATCAATGTAATTCTGAGAAGAGCTAAGTCAATAATAGTTAATCATTCCACAATGTTCCTGTTTCTATGAACAATGTTCTCCTGCTTCTGTTCACTTCACTTAACTGCAAGTCTTTCCAGGTTATTGTGAAATCTGTCTGCTCATCACTTCTTAAAATGTTATAACATTACATTCATACACCATAACTTCTTCAGACCTTCCCCAATTGATGGACATCCCCTCAGTTTC
This sequence comes from Petaurus breviceps papuanus, assembly GCF_028583685.1. Classification (NCBI taxonomy): domain Eukaryota; kingdom Metazoa; phylum Chordata; class Mammalia; order Diprotodontia; family Petauridae; genus Petaurus; species Petaurus breviceps. The sequence continues at coordinate 10,747,423 of NW_027186304.1, read as the reverse complement.
CAATTATTTAACCACCACAAAAATAGTTGCTATAAAAAAATTTTGTGCTTGTGGATACATTTCTCTTTTTTATGGTCTCTTTGGGTTATAGAACTAGTAGTGATATTGTTGAATCAAAGGATATGCAGAATTTTATAGCCTGTGCACATAGTTCCAAATTGCTCTCCAGAATTTCAGTTTACAATTCCACAAACAATGCATTAATGTTCCAATTCAACCACATATTTTCAAACATTTATAATTTTCTTTTTCAATTGTATTAGCCAATTTGAGAGTTGCAAGGTGTTACTGCAGCATTGTTTAATTTGCACTTCACTAATCAATAGTGATTTAGAATGTTTTTATATGACTATAGATAGCTTTAATTTATTCATCTGAAAATTAAATGTTCATATCAATTGACCATTTATCAATTGAAGAATGACTTCTATTCTTATGAATTTGACTCAATTCTCTCTATATTTTGGAAATGAGACCTTTATCAGAAACACCAGCTCCAAAAAAAATGTTTCCATGCTTTCTGTTTTCCTTCTAATCTTGGTTTTATTGGTTTGGTTTTTGAAAGAATTTTTAATTGAATGTACTCAAAATTATTCATGTTGCATTTCATAAGATTCTCAATCTCTTATTTCATCATAAATTCTTCCCTTCTCCATAAATCTGAAAGGTAAACTATTACTTGTTCTTCTGAATTGCTTGTGGCATCATTTCTTATATCTAAATCACATACACCCTTTGATCTTATCCTGGGATACAGTGTGAGACATTGTTCTATGCTTAGTTTCTGCAATAGTATTTTTCAATTTTCCAGTAATTTCTGTCAAATAATGAGTTCTTATTCAAGAAACTAGGGTCTTTGACTTAATTAAACAGTAGATTGCTATAGTCATTGATGACTATGTCTTGTCTACCTGATCTATTCCACTGAATCAACACTCTATTTGTTAGCCAGCACAAAATAGTTTTATATTATATATTTATATAGCTTCATAATATATTTCTACATATGGTATGGCTAGAACACCACACTTTGCATTTTATTTTCATTAACTCCCTTGGTATGGTTAATTTTTGTTTTTCAAGATGAATTTTGCTTTTATTTTTCTAGTTATATAAAATATTTTGGTAGTTTGATTGGTATGGAACTGAATAAGTAAATTATTTGAGGTAGAATTGTCATTTTTAAAATTTTATTAGCTTCATTTACCCATGAGAATTTAATTTTTTCCAGTCATTTATATCTGATTTTATTTGTTTGAAAAGAATTTTTAAATTTTGTTCATATTGTCCCTGGATTTGTTTTGGCAAGTGGACTCCCAAATATATTATATTGTTTATAGGTATTTTAAATTGAATTTCTCTTTCTGTCTCTTGCTGCTGGGTATTGGGGATAATATATAGAAATACTGATGATTTACATGGGTTTATTTTATATCCCGTATCATCGCTAACATTACTAATTATTTCATGTATTTTTTTTTTTAGTATTTCTCTAAATAGATCATCATATCATATGCAAATAGTGATTGTTTTGTTTCTTCAATCATTATTCTAATTCCTTCTATTTTTTCTCTTGTTGTTAATATTAACATTTCTAGTACAACATTGAATTATAGTGGTGATGATAAGCATCATTTTTCCACCCCTGATATTATGAGAATGCTTCTAGCTCATCCCTACTAGGGATAATTCTTATGGTTTTAGATATAAACTCTTAGTCATTTTAAAGAAAATTCCATTGATTTCTTTAGATTTTTTAATAAGGGTAATTGTATTTTTTAAAAGAATTTTTTTGCATCTATTGAAATAATAATAAGACCTGTTATTTTTGTTATGGATAGGGTCAATTATGCTAATAGTTTTCCTATTATTGAACCCAGACTGGATACCGGGTATGAATACAATCTAGTCATAGTCTATTACCCTGGTGATAAATTGCTGTCATCTCTTTTCTAATATTTTGTTTAAATTTTTTGTATCCATTTTCATTAGAAAAAATGGTTCATAATTTTCTCCATTTTGACTCTTCCAGTGTAGGTATCAGCACCATATTAGATTCATAAAAGGAATATGGTAGTATATTTTCTTCACATATTTTCCCAAATAGTATAATTGGCATTGACATTATTTCTTCTTTAAATTTTTGGTAGAATTCCCTTGCAAATTCATCTGGCCCTTGAATTTTTTTTTTCTTAAGGGCTTCTTTCATAGTTTGTTCAATATCTTTTATTAAAATGGATTTATTTAAGTATTTTATTCCCTCATCTGTTAATCTGGACAAATTATATATATTTTTTATAAATAGTCACCCCTTTCACTTACTCTCTCAGATTAATTGGCACACAGTTATTTAATATTTATTAATTATGGCTAGAATGAAAGCAAATACTTTGGTGATATTAAAAAACATTCTCATAACTTGCAATAATACATGGGTCATTGTTTCTTTGACCCTCATTTATTTTTTTATATTTTCAACGAGAATATTATTTAAATGACAAGATTTTTTACTTGAAGGAAAAGCAATCTAGGATTAATTTCTTTATAGTAATTTTCCTTACTGAGATATAAAGTTTGCCCTGTTTGTAACAGCCATGTACAAAAAGTTAGAAAATTTTCCTTGGTTTACAATGATGAAAGAATAACATTGAAATGATCCCATAAAACAATGTATGCAATGATTTTTGGCATCATTTATTATTTGTTTTGTTTTTGTTAAGCAGTGAGAAAAAAATAACTTACTGAAATATAAAGCAAATTTGAATGAATATGGCAGTAATGTATAAAAAGGATATTTTTACAGAATCCATTTATTTTTCTCCTTCCCCATCATCATTTGATATTGATCAAAACCCATTAGTGGCTATTTAGTTAAAGATAAATTTACAATATACTTGTACACATGCATCACTTACTTCACATATAATAAAGGAATGGAGGAAGGGAATCAAAGAAGAGAGAAAACTACTATGGTAGTTAGGACGTGAATGAACCAAATCCTGGTTTACTAATCATGGATGTATCATTCTACTTGGGAGCAAAGTTCTGGAGTAGAGTTACTGCCTCTCTTTTTAATAAATACTTCTCCCCTGCTGCTGTGATATCAAGTGTATCTTCAGCCACCATTTCCAATTGTGCAGGTTCGTCTGTTTAATTGATTGACTTCCCATTAAATTGGAATCTAAACTCCCCCATTAACAAACCTGGTCATTCAATACAGACTTTCATTGCATTACAAAGTAGTGTGTTCCTTTTAGTCTTAAGCTATACCACTGAATTATCTTTCCTGACATCTTCAAAGTAATGTACTTGTTACTTTCAGTCTAGACTCCTTTCTTAGACTTTCTTATTGGCCAAAGTGAGTCATGTGTCTCCTCAGTCACTGATTCATAAAAGAAACATGAGAATGGTCCACAGGAAGGGAATGGGGTCGGGGTGGGTGGAGCGGGAGAAGTAACAGTGGCAGGACAAAGGGTAGGAAATTGATGATGGGAAGGAGGAGGAAGATTATAATGATGAGGACAAAGAAGAAAAGGAAAAGGCAGAGGAAAAGGAGAATGAGGAACAGGAGAAAGAGGAGGAAAAGACCTTGAGCCTTATTTTCACAGAAAATAAGGGAAGCCAAATGTATTATATTATTTTTACTTTGTTTTTCATTTCAGCTTTTGCTGTCAAAATTTTTGTTATTCAATTTTTATATTATTATATCTGTTGTATAGATTTCTGAATATTTATACAACAAAAAATTCTTTTTTTAACATAAATCATCATAATTCAGATGTTTAAGTTCAATAAACTGTGATTTGTAAATAAAGTAAAATTGTGTTGAAAATAATGCTAACATTAATAACTATTTCAATACTTCATGAGAATCTTTTTAAAGTATTTAATCTTCAAGAAATTGTGGAAGTAACCACTTATTTGAGGAAATATTTATTAAATTAACCTCACACTCCAGAATCTTTATCATTTTAATCTGACAGTTCTATTTCAACAAGTATGAGCTATATATATGGGATTGTAAAAAAAAAAAAAAAAACAACTAAATTCTTTTTGGAATTTTTGACCTGAGGATTTTGTGTACAAAGATGACCTTAATCCAAATGTGTGATACTTTGTTTGGTGAACTATTTTTTTTTTACTTTTTGTTGCCCAATTCTTTCATACTTTGTATCTAATAAGTGAAGAGATCATACTTGGATTTGTAGGATTTCAGAATTAACCTGAACAAACTAATAAATGCATACATGTATTTTATTTAAGAAAATTAGGCTAAACTTTTATTTATTTGTCCACTACTATGAGAAATCTAATGTTTAGAACATCAGACTGTGCCTAAAATTTTTACTTTCCCTGGAGTGTTGGCATGGTATCTGAGAGGAAATACAACATGTCTGAAACCCTAACTTCACAAAGACTGATCAAAAAAGTAAAGTTGAACATCATAGAATTTAATAAGTTTAATTGCTCACAGAAAGGGTATAAAACAATAATAATAATGTTTAACAGTGCTTTGCTATTCTAAAGTCTTTCAATTATATTTTCTCTAAACTTAAGAAAAGCCATTTGAATTAGATTGCTCATGTATTTTTGGTCCACTTAGGGATATAGGATCAGAACTGAGACAAGATGGGATTTCAGATTCCATCTAAATATAGTTCCACTTCCTCATGTTTAGATGAAGAAACTGAGCTCCAAATAGTTTTAAAAAGTTGTTCAAGGATACACTGGTAGTAAATGGTGAAGGTGACACTCTAAGTTTGGTCTTTTGACTCCTATTCTAGTGCAATTGGGTAATGTGGAAAAATTGAAAAATAATAGCAACTGTCTGATCAGGTTGGCATGCTGCTAAATCAAACTGGATAGTTCTTTGCAAAAGTCTAAAAGGTAGAGTTCCAAATGGTGACCTCCAACAACCATTGGTCAAGTCAAAAATAAAAGAATATGTATTCATCTGTGATTAAATTTTTAAATACAATAATCACCATCATTGGGTAAAGCACACATGAGGCCACTGATGGTGATCATTCAGAATTATCCATCCATTGAAAACCCCATGCGATGCTCTTTATAATGTCCCTGTCATTGTGTATAGCTCTGTCATATGGATCAATAAAAATTCTAAACCTTAAATTTGCCTTACTTCCATTAACTATTTTCTTACAATAACAATCAGAAATATTGCAGCTTTATCCTTCAAAGACAATTCACTCCCATCTGCTTTTTATTCAAGTAGACAGAGGAGAAAACTACAGAAAATTTAAGCATATATGAAAAATTTGACATGTGACAGTTAATAAATTTGTGGCTCTTAAGTACTTAAGGCAAGCATGTAGCAAATCCCAGGAAAAACACATTAAAATCAGTGAATCTCTCCTGGATTCATCCAGGAGTGAATCCCCAAGGTACATCTTGCTGAAGTTGAAATGAAAAGCAAATACTTTTGGTGGTATAGAAACTTTATTTTCTGATGAGTAATGAGACATAGGGCATATTTTCTTTGACCCTTCTTTTCACAGAAAATGAGCAGCCCCAAAATGCAACACTATATTAGTTTATTTCATCTTTTTGTCTTCTTTGCTTTATTTGTCCAACTTTCATTTCAGTGTTATTTTATAGTAGAGAGTTTCTAGTGTTTATGCAATAGCTAACCTTTTTTTTTTTCATCTAAATCATCTTAGTTCAGGCATTGATGAGTGATTCATAAAATCTTTTTCACAAGTTTACAATATGTCTTCTGTAGGAACATATGTCATTCTCCATCAAATCTCCTAAATATTAACCTTGATTTAGGGACTGCTATCTTTGTAAAAAAACAGACAGACACAAAAAAACCTCAGTGATTTTCAAGTATTATATGAAATCTGAATGCAAGGATAAGGAATTGAGTATTTGAAGACAGCTCAGGGACATATTATGCTGTAAGCATTTTAATTGAGAAAAAGGTTTTTCCCTTATTAACCTTTCTTGAAGTGAAAGTGAGATAAAGGGAACACTTCATTGCATTCAGCCCACAAACCAGAAGTGTTTCCTATCAACCTCATGCCACATTTGAATGCTACTCTGTTTGGAATAAGGGGCATAAGAGTTAAAGTTGTGTTTCTGAGATGCTAAGTTTTATTGACTAAAAAGCTACCATCTTCCTCCATCTTAGTACATTTTATTATTTTGAAAATACAAGAATAGGAAAAGGCTCAGAGGGTTCTCCTTTGTTCCATGTCCACATGCTTCTGATAGTTTGATGAATAAGAGAGAGCTAAACTTTATTTTATTTGATATTTTTTATCTTATCCATTATTATCATTCAGCAATGGGAAGAGAAGAGAAATGAGGTTGTAAAAGGGCTATTTCATAGCACTTTTGCACTCTAAAATTCCTCATGTGAGCTCTACACTTTTGTTCAAATTGGATCATAAAGAAAATAGATGCTCAGTGCAATTAATGAAATTGAAAGAGTTCAAGCACATTAGATCAGTTTTTAACTCTCTAAACCCTTCTTTGTTTTAATGAAAACTTCTCTCACTATGAGGCTTTTATATATAGGAAGAAAAGATCAGGGGATGGATAAAGACAATCTGGGTAGAATGGAAAATGCCATGGTAATTAGGACCCAATGACCCTTTTTTTTAAACAATGGGGGTTAAGTAACTTGCTCAAGGTTACACGGCCAGTTATTTCTGGGTGCTAAGTATCTGAGCCCAGATTCGATCCCCAGGTCATCCCAACACTGGGGCTGGTGCTCTTACTTGCTTTGGTACCTGGCTGCCCCTCAATGACTCTTCTGATAAGTACTAGCTGAAAAATTGATTACCACTGAATGAGGATCATTGAAATACTTTCTTTCCACTTGTATCCTGAGTGTTGGAAATGAATCAGTTCCCTGACTAAAGACCTCTATCCCTCTTCACATGGATACAAAGCCGCTTCATGCAAGTTTCTATCTCCTTATACCTGAAATTGAAACCTATGCTAGCCTCTTCACTCTCATCTTTTTTTAATCTTCCTTTGTCACATCCTCTTTCACTGCTCTCTTCACATCATCCTCTATCCCACTATCCCTCTCTCCCACCCTCTTTTTATCCTTCCCTCCCTCCCTAGTGCTATCCTTTCCTCCTTCCTTCTCTTCCTTTCCTCTTTTTTTCCTTTATTCCTGCCTTTCATTCTTCATTCATTATTTTCTTCCTTGACTTCTTTCCTTTGCATGACTTTAGAGAAGAAAAGTTTACTGATTGAAAAAAAATTGAGAATCAATCTTCCCAAAATTAAATACACACACACACACATTTTTTCCTGATCCTATCGAGCAATTTAATATGATTGTCCCCCTATTTCTTGCTATTACCCATTTGTTATATTTGCCAAATCTACACTATTTTTCTCTTTATAAAGTTTTAAATTGCTATTGATCTTTTTCATTTAAATGACCTCAAATTTTAGAAACATCAATGGAATTGTGAACATGAGAAAGGAGAACAAGATTAATACTTTAGCTAAGATGTCAAAAGTCTTCATATGTTAGTCTCCATGTCTTTCATGATTTGTGTTAATGTTGTATGTAAACTATCTATTTCATAAAGTATCTTCTTAATTGTGTCACTGAGAACTGGGGAAAAAAACAAACAAAAAACTTTTCGTGGTTTAACCTGGATAGCAGAGCAGACCATTCTTCTCCATATCATTGCAAGCTATGCAAAAATTGCCATATTTAATGTCAATCTATAGCCTCTCTGTAAATCCCTCTACAATAATTTAAGATCACATTTCTAATCCCAGCTTTATCTCTTTGTTGTATAGTTTGAAATTGGTCAGCTATATTCTCTGGGCTACAACTTTTGCTTCTCTAAAATAAGGATGATGCAATGCAACTTAAAATTATAGAATGTCAGAAGTGGAAGAGAATTTAAAGTATCTTAATCTGTTAAATTAATATCATCTATTGATGAAGTTTAGTTCAATTAATTTCATTTAATTATGAAGTTAAAGTATCTATAAGCAATATATGAACAGGGGCAAAAACAAGAGATGTTAAGTGAGGTTATCTAATGTGATGTGAAGAATCATGAACTGGTATCAAAACAGAAATCTAAGGATTAATAATTGAGATCCCTTTCAACTGCATGTGGCTGCCTTCCAATTCTTAATCTCTAAAACATAATATAGAATAATGTGCTGGGGAGAATTTTGAGAGTTAGAATTTAGGATAACTTGGTCTTATTCTTGCTGTACAACTAATTATATAAGTGAACTTGGGAGAGTCACTTTTACTTTCTTGTTTTCAGTTATACAATTATTCTCAAGAATATCAGAAATTCATTTATGATTAAGACAAATTTGATTTAAGTAGACTATTAAAAAAATCTAGCATCCATCATGACATCCATCTGTATTTTATTAGAGGAAAAAATTTTCATTCAAATTGTTTTTCAATTTGAATATAATATGATTTTTATATATTATGTATAAAATATAATAGAATTTCTAACCAGTTTCATTTCCATTTTTTTCTTACCTGCTCAAAAAGTGTCAAAAAAAGCAAAGGCTTGCAGGATTTTTTCCCTTAATTTTTTTTCTTTAAATGATTTGTCTTATAAAACAAATAGAAAAATAAAGAAACAAAAAACAAAAATCTTAATACTTTATGAATAACTTACATCAAATTAAATACTGGCAAAAAGCTATGTGGCCTTGTAAAGGATTTAGGAAGAACAGAGTTCAAATCCAACTGCTAGCAATGGCTGTGAAAATGGGCACGTTGCTTTTTCTCTGTATACCTCAATCAGTTCTCTAGGACTGATTACTAAGTCATTGACCCTTGGTGATTTCTGTAGAAGGAAAGCATTTCCACAGGAGGCCACAAATCTTTAATGTACTAATGTAAATACTGGCATCATTATGTTTATGTTTTAATAGGCAAAGGAAAATGGAGAGTTGCAACATGCACATAAGATTGAATAATTATTTTGCTTAAATCTTAAAGATTATCAAGAAAGCAAGGAATGTTACTCCAACTGTTAGCCATCAGAGCTACATGTGCAATTTACATTTAAAATGTTAATTATATTTACTTAAAACCTATATGAGTAAGTATGAGCACCTTGGGCATACACTCTCCAACTTCGTATTTTGGTCTCTGGAGGAAGTGGTTTCATACTTAAGGAAGTTTCTATATAATGTTGGTCCCTCTAAGTACACATAAGTTTGGCACCATTGCCTAATGAGAAACATTGCATTGTGAGGATGATACTCAGGCCATTGATATTGGGTTGCCTGAAAAATATTGCAGGAATAATTATGGCTGCAAAACTCTGAGTCTTCTTAACTATGAAAATGTAAGATAACTAAACTTCTCCCCCCCCCACCTCCAGATTCTCTGCCCAATACTCCAATTTAAATATTTATACACACACACATATCACATTCTGCTCTGAAATCCAAAAGTTTTTAAATGTGCACTGCATGGGAAGACATAGCTAAAACTTCCACACCTTGAAATCACCATATGGATTCTCAAGAAACTCATCTGAGGACCCTCTCTTCTGTGGGTTTAATGGATTATTTTAATGGAAGAAAAGAAAGGAAAGAAGGAA
>NW_027186304.1:10714753-10732836 GCF_028583685.1 Petaurus breviceps papuanus | reverse complement strand
GTAGCTTGCTCCTGGACTGGAGTCCCTCCAGTTTGCTCTTCTGAGTGCTGTGACACAGAAGAATCCTCAGGCAAACCAGCTGACTCCCTAGCCATCTGAGCTCTTTCCTTCAGCAGCTTATCCCTACTTTTACACATAAGGCGATAACTTGTTAGCAGCACCCAGCCTCTCCTGCACACTCCTGCCAGTTCTTTGCCTGGTTCTATGGGTATTGCTTTCAAACATCTTTCCAAATCTCCAGGTTCTCCCTCTCTTAGCCTTGGTTCCCAGTTTTCACAGGGCCCTGTGCTTTTAGCCCATTCTCTGGCTAGAGAGGAATAAGGCACATCCTCCCATCCTGGAATAGCCATTTCTCCCTCTAAAGCCCCACTGCTTCCAAATAGAGGCCTGACATTTTGTGATCCCATCCTGGTCGCCAAATGTATCAGCAATGCCATATTCACAATGCCTATAGAGATTACAAATATGCTGATATAATTATCCATCACAAAATACGTCAGGTTTGCCATTTGGGGAAATAAACTAGAAAATTTATTAAGATACCAAAAGACTGAGTCCCAAAACCAGAAAGTGAAAGCCATCAGAGTAGTTATGATATTGGCACAGGTAGATAAAGTAGAAAGCACCCACATTTTCAAGCCTTTAAAACAGAACAGGCTACCTCAGGCAAAGGTCCTCCTCTCCCCACTCACAGCAACCACCCAGTGTCCTGGAAGAGCGCTCCCAGCAGCTCTGGCCCCTGGCAGTGCTCAGCAGGAGTCCCAACTCAAAAAAAAAAAAAGGAGTAAGGCACCCAATGCGCACCACAAAAGCCCGTGATCGGCGTTTTTTTTTTTTTTCTTGCTCTGTTATTTTAGCACGTCCATGGGGCATGGGAGATCTTTAAATCCCATAACCCTTACAATGGCTCACTTCCAAATTTGATGAAATGCAAAAAGTGGGGAAAGGACAGAAGTGAGGTAACAATCATGTGGCTCTTAACACTTTTTTTTTTTTAAGAGAATGCCACTTAATTGATTTTTAGAAAGAACTTGGAAAGAACCTCAAGGACCATCTAACACACCCAGTGCCCTGAAAATTTTTCCTCTATAATATTAGGAATGAATGGTTATTCTACTTTTTCTTGAAACGATAGGATAAAGTATTCCTAATTTTAAAGAATTTTTTTTGTTTCCCTTACATGACAAAAATTTTTCTCTTTTTCAACTTCTACATTAATTTATGCTCTCTGAAACCAAGGAAAATAATTTTAGTTTGTCTTCTATATAATAGTTTTAAAGTATTTTAATGGAAATATTCTATTTTTCCTAAGTTTTCTTCATTATCTTCAATTGTCCAGTTCATTAAATATTAATTTAACTGTTAGCATTCTGACTGAATACCCATTTTACATAGTTGGCCTTGAGAAGATTGGGAATTTGAAATTGGATTCAAGTTTTGTCTATGAAACAAACTGGCTCCATGATTCATGAGAAATCATTTAATCTCTCACTATTTTAGACAATTTTTTGGGGAGCACAATTGGTGTTAAGTGACTTGCCCAAAGTCACACAGGTAGTAATGTTTCATGTGTCTGACACTAGATTTCAAATCAGGTTGTCCTGACTCCAGGGCCGGTGCTCTATTCACTGCACCACCTAGCCACCCCATCAATTTTCTAAGGCTATATATTGTAGAGAAGTTGATAACCTTCTCTGGTAAAGGGAGATTCTTCACTAGAGATGTTTCCTTGTATTAGATGGCCGAAAACTATGTCTCTTATCTAATTTCTGTCAAATTGCTGTCTAATTTTCCCCGCTCCTTTTGTCAAATAATGAAGGTTTAGGCCAGTTTCTCAGTCATTTTGATTTATCAGATATTAGGTCAGGGTTTTCATATATATCAGTTACAAGAAGCATACTGCCCCCAATATCTTAATGTGGGTCAAAACAGATTAAAATGTAATAGAGACACAGTAGGAATAAAATTATTTTTTAAATATTAAATATAGTTAACATATTTTAAGATAAAATCAATATGTGGCCTAAAGGTATGCTTATATAAGGATTACTGGCCACAATTTCTCTTTGAATTTGACATCATCATACATGATAACATTGTTCATTTACCTCTGTTATAATATGTTCTAAATCTATCTCATTGATTGATCTTCATTTCCTAAAAATATCCCTTTAATTTTTTGTGCTTTGACTGGTACTTTGAGATTTGGTTCCCTCTGGACCTTTTAATTTCATATTTTTATTCTTTCCTTTGAGAGACTTGAACTTTTGTTTCTCTAGATCAGTTTCATTCTTTTTTTCCCCTATCTCTATAAAGTAATGCATGTGTATTTTGTTTGGCATTGCACTAAGTAAATAATTAAATTAAATTAATATTGTCTTTTTATACTATTAAATCAGCCTCCTCATGAATAATCAATGCCCCAATTTGTTTATGTCGATATTTATTTCTGTAAAAAATGATTTCATTTGTGTTCATAAAGTATATGTATATTTATTAGAAAGAATAACTAATATTTTATGATTTCTGAAGTTATTAAAATAACTAAGGGTATTTTTAATATGCTTTTTAAGGTCTTAAAGTATCCCTCGCCTGAGGGCCAATAAACTTTGAGTATGACAAAACGTTGTGAGTTCCTGTTTGATATCGTAAGCTCCTGCCCGTAGTTTGGGTCTAGTAAGCAAACCTACAGAACTGCTCCTTGTTGGGGTCATTTAAACTGTTGTCAGCATACATAAGATGTTTAGGTAGTTAAAAATCTCAGAAAGATAAGATCAACAAAGCTTCTAGCTCCTCCTTGGTCTGAGTACTCTGACCAGGTGCATCTTCAACTAGAGTCCCATATACATCTCCAACTCATCATGTCAAAACCAGAATTCATTCTCTTTTCTCACTCTTCCAACATCTCTCTATTTCTTTTAAGAGTGACATTGACTTTCATCAACTTCCCAGTCACCTAGCCTTGCAACCTTAATTGCACACACACACATATGCACATGCACACACACACACACACACATGCACACACAGAAAAAGAGAGAAAGAGATTTGTGTGTACATTTTAAAATAACTGTGTGTTTTCATGTATTCTGCCTAGTGCTCCCATAGATCATGCTTTGTAACCCTTAATGCATGACATACGGTGGCCTTGAGATATAAGAGATTTATAATATTTAGCATGGAACTAGGTATTCATTCTGCATTAATTTTTTTTAAAGAGGAGTTGGCAATTAAGTTGTAAGAAGCTACAACACAAAATACAGCTAATATTTGTCCTTTATATATTAAGATTGTATTTTTTAACATGAGTACTATTCATTTTCTAGACACAGAGTAGTGTGTACCTACTAACTTCAGGTTTACTTCGAGGATACTCTAAGTGTGATTGGCAGAATGGACCTCAGGTGAAGGGCTCTTGTTATAGAAACTTCCCCTTTTGTCTGATAAACCAAAGAACAAGGCAATTTCTCATCATGTTATTTGCATTTTATCTTCTGCTGTGCAAAGATAGAGGTTACCTTATAAAATTTTTAATTGAGAACACAATCTACAATATGTCTAGACACACTGAAAACTGAATTATCTTTCTCCCTAAACCTTCCTCTCTTTGAAACTTTCCTGTTACTATCATCGACAACACCATCCTTCCATTACCTCAGGATCACAACCTAGAAATCATCCCCCACTCCTTTCTTTCTCTTTTCTTTCTATATTTAATCTCTTGCCAAGACCTGTCAATTTCACTTCTGTAGCATCTCTCAAATATGTCCCCTTTTCCCATCTAATATTACCCCCCTGGTGCAGGCCCTCATTTATTAATACCTGGACAATTGCAATAGATTTTTGGTTGGTTGGCTTGGCACAGATCTCTCCCTCACTCTACTGTATATATAGTTTATATATAGATCATTCAGTGTAACCCTTAATGCATGGCATATTGTGGCCTTCAGATATAAGAAATTTATAATATTCATCAAAGTTATTTTCTTAAAGTTCTAGGTTACCCTCCTATTCAATAAACTCAACTGATTCCCTATTCAAGATTAAATACAAAATTCTCCATTTTATATCCAAAGGCTTCAGAACCTGTTACCCAAGAACCTTTCTAGACTTCTTACACTTAACATTTCCTCACATATTCTTTGACCCAATGATACTGATCTTTTTGTCATTCCACGATCAAGAGACTCTGTTTCTCAGCTCCAAACATTGTCTGTCTTTTATGCCTAAAATGCTCTTCCTCCTTACTTCTCTTTCTTGCTTTTCTGGCCTCCTTCAAGTCCCAAAGAAAACCCTTTTTTCAATACCTCTTAATCTCCATGTCTTTCCTCTTGTAATTATTTCCTATTTATTTTGCCTATAGCTTATTCGTATATCATTGTTGTCTTATTATCTCTCATTATATTGTGAATTTCTTGATATCAGGGACTGTCTTGTGTCTATATTTATATCTCCAGTGCTTAGTACAGTGCCTAGTACACAATAGGTGCTTAAATTTTTTCAAGTATATGTATATATTTATAGCTATGGAGAAACATCCAAAGTCAATTTTAGCCTTTGGGGGTTATGGGGAGGGAAAAAAAACGAATGAAATAAAAAAGCACACGGCAGAGAACAAAAGAAAACTGACAAGGGAGCAAAGGAAAGATGGATGGTTGTTAATACAATGCATAGTGATTATCATACACATCATATCTGGAAATGAAAATTTATCGTTGCATATTTTGAATCCTGTCTTATGTTCTGTTCTGCACATGGTTTTTTTTTCTTTCTTACTTTGCATTTAAGTCCCAAAATTTGAGTTTATGATATTTTTATGTTTTTTTCTCTGTTCTTTATTTTTATTCTGATATTAGAGTCTAAAATAAATTTAAAAAATGACTCACTGAGTACAATCTTTCCCTGAATAAAAATAATGATAAAAAAGAACCTACAGGGGAGGGGCAGCCAGGTGGCTCAGGAAGTAAGAGCACTGGTTCCAGTGTTGGGATGACCTGGGGATCAAATCTGGGGTCAGATACTTAGCACCACACCCAGAAATAACTGGCCGTGTAACCTTGAGCAAGTTACTTACTCCAATTACTTAAAAAAAAGAAACTACACTTATTTTTTACTGCCTAGAATTCATTAAGATAGATTAAAGGCTCCTATTTATCACTTTACTAAAGGGAAAAGGCTTAAAATTATAAGGATAATGATATTTCATATCTGGAAGAAGTCATTTACGCAAACGCATTCTAATCAAAATGGAAAGGATATCAATGAAATATTTTGGTAATTGAATAGAAGTAAAATCACTGAAGAAGAGTCACTAAGAAAGAAAAAAACAAATCCATGAACTAATGGCTGACATCAGTAAAGAAAAACCTCCATAATATGACAATGGCATTGTGAGAGGCCCTTGTATATTTCCATCTCATGACAACAAACAAAAAATCCTCTATTTTATTCTTGTCTAAGCATATGCATAGGGTTGTCAGTCAGGATAACTTAAGTAACAAAATATTTCCCAAATATTTAATGTAGCAAGTGCAGTTGGTCATCCCTGCCACTGTTCGCTAAAAGTCTTTTATTTTTATTTTATTTTTTTGCTTTTCAATTGTTTCATTCTCATCTAATACTTTTTCACATAATTTAGAGTTTTCTTGGCAAAGATACTGAAGTGGCTTGACATTTCCTTTTTCAACTCATTTTATAGATAGGGAAACTGAGGTAAACAGGGTAAGTGATTTGCACAGGTCAGTACAGCTAATATGTGTCAGACACTGAGTTTGAACTTAGGTTCTCCTGACTTCAGGGTTTGCAGTCTATTTATTGACTGTACCCCCTAGCTTCCCTAAAAGTCCAAAACTGTTATAATTGAAATTATGTTTCTCTAAGCTCATAAATAATGAATTATTCCTACCTCTTTGTGGGTTACTTCATTTTACTTCATTTAGTAGTCAGTTGGCTAAACTCTTGTAATTCATTCTTCATACCCTAAGGCTTGTGCCATAGGTATCACTTTCATGTCTACTGGTTTGTATCCTTAAATTTTACAGAAATATATGACACTGCTTATAGACTGGGAATATGGTTAGGAAGTAAAGCAATTAATTCTTCTGAGAGGTTCAGTAAGATATTTCAGGTCATTGTAGAACAACTGTCTTAGAAATGAACATAGTTGGTACATGGACCAGAAATCATGCCTGTTTCTTCTGTGGCCACAATGACATCCCCAGTTTCTACCTTCCTTTTGCTCATCTGGCTGTCTCTGTTTCTGAATTAATTTTTTACTGGTGTCCTGGCTAGCTGACTGACCTATAACCTCAGTTTTCTTGCCTCTGTAGTTTCTTGCAAGTATAATAGGTTATGAAGATGAATATTTCCTGAAACATTAGATAAATTTGTGTCTTTCTGGATAACATAGGTGTTTTCTAAATGAAAACAGAAAGAGGATTGTAGTGTCCTCTAAATGTGTTGCAATTCTATATTTTCAAAGAAAGAAGCTAGAAAATAGGTAATCTTTTTAAGAATAAACAAAGAAAAGTCTCCAAGTGTCTATCCCCCATAACAATTTTCTGCACACATAGTAATTAGGATGAAATGTACTTCAACAGATAAGCAGAGATGATGCTTACTTTCAAATGGATTTAGTTGAATAATATTAAGCTTCAAAAGAATACTTACCATAGAGAGTAGCAGGAAACCCCTCTGCCACCAAAGAGTATCATAAACATCCACTCTGTCTTGTTTCTTCCCTCATCATATTTCTTTTTTTTTAATTTTCCAAGCTTTGATTGGCCCTGCAAAAAAAAACAACAAACAAAATACTCAACTCCAGAAATGAACTAATGCCTTAGACCTTCTAATTGTTTTAGAACATAACCAAAAGATTGATTATGTTCTATAACTTATGTTCTTATAACATGAACATATGTTAATATAACATATATCTATTCTTTTCTCTGAGAGAGAGAGAGAGAGAGAGAGAGAGAGAGAGAGAGAGAGAGAGAGAGAGAGAGAGAGAGAGAGAGAGAGAGATTTGATTGCCTTGTATTGCCTGAACTGGATAAATGTTAGGACATAAACAGTTTATATAACTGTGGGTGTCAATGTGTAAATAATATAGTAACTTTACATTTACATGAGATAATATATCTCTGGAGAAAAAGGAACAGGATATGAATTGATAGTTTGTGAGTTCCAATAACTCATTATGACCTTAGGGATTCAATTAGACTGTGTTAACTAGTACAGGCTATTTCTTCCCTGACAATCTGATGTTTATTATTTGTTAAATATATATGCACTCTCTCCAGCTGTTTGGAAAATGGCCCTTTGTGCCAAAACAAACAAATAGATAGAAAAATAGGTAGATACATAGATAGATAGATTGATTGATAGATAATAATTACACTAGACAGATTTATTGCAAACAACATTTTCACTAATATAAAAACAAATATAGTTTCTTTATTAGGAAGACATGGGTGAAGGGGGCAGTTCAAGAGCAAGGCTTAAATCAATCATCTAAATACTAGAAACAATTTATAAACTTCACTGTTTCTTATCAGTATTGAACTGGCAAAGAATAATCACACATGTTCTTTTTTACACACAATAATTCAACTTTTTTACACGCAATAATTCAAATTTTACACAAGTAATTCAAATCTCAAATTTCATATAAAGGCAAAGTTTATCCATGAGAACAGAGGGTATCTTTATATTTCAATGGAATGGACACCATTTGAGGCTCTAATAGAGAATGGATTTTCTGTTGCTGAGAAGCTGTCTATCTTCCTGTTAGGGAAGTGATACACAGGGCCTCATTATTGGCACAAGTTGCCAGAGGAAGGATATGGATCCTTTTTACTTCTCCTTTATGGATGACATGGGAGTGAAATGAATGACAGTACAATTGTTGTCCCTCCCCCAATCTCTCATGAGGATACCCTTTAGATCATGGCCTTCGATATGGGCTACCCTCCCCTCTTTCAATTCTTTGCATATCTCTTCCAGCTGTCTTCTCAAGCTCTCTTTCTACCCTCTTCCCTGTAATAATTTTTTTGAAACTTCTGGAACACAAGACCTTGCCTTGTCTGTACCATCTAAATTGTGTACCATGTAAGCTTGGCACTTGGCAGAACTGAGTTCAAATCCCATCTCAGACATTTATTACATGTGGGACCCTGGGCAAATTATTTAACATTTCCTCTTCTGTAAAATTGTGGGGGGAAAATCACCTATTTCAAAAGGTTGTTGTGAAAATCAAATGAGATAACCTATGTAAAGTGCAACTCAAACCTTATTGAAAAACATATGTTTTCTTTTTCTTGTTCATTTTTTTAGGTTTCTCTTGATTTTTGTATTTGAAAATCAAAATTTCAGTTTATTTCTGGTCTTTTAAAAAGGTATGCTTGAAAGTTACTATTTCAATGAATATCCATTTCTTCTGGAAAGATTATGCTCAGTTTTACTGTTTTTTTTTGTAGTAATCCTAGCTCTTTTGACTTTTATGTAAACTCTCAGATCCTTTAAAGTAGATACTGCTAAATCCTGTGTAATCCTAACTCTGACTGCTTGACACTTGAAATGTTTTTCTGACTATTTGCACTACTTTTTCCTTGACCTGAAATACTTAGAATTTGATTGTAAAATTCATTGCAATTTTTTATCCTATGATCTCTTTCAGGAAATGGTCAGTAGATTCTTTCAATTTTGACTTTACCCTCTGATCTAGGATATCAGGGCATATTCCTTGATAATTTCTTGAAAGATTTTTTTTTAATCTTGAAAGAATTTTTTTTCTTAATCATGGCTTTCAGGGAGTGCAATAATTCTTAAATTATATCTCTTGTATCTATTTGCTAGGTCAATTGTTTTTTTCCAATGAGGTATTTTATGTTTTCTTCTTTTTTTAATTTTGTTGGATTGATTCTTGATATTTCATAGAGTCATTTGCTTGGTCAATTCTATTTTTTTTTTCTTTTGAATAGGGAAATTTTTATTTTTTAAATTAATTTATTTATTTAATTTTAGTTTACAACATTCAATTCTACAAGTTTTTGAGTTCTAATACTCTTTCTACTTCTAGATATTAGAAATGTACGAGTAGATGATAGGTGCATACATACATACATACATATACATGCATACATACATAAATAGTTCATAGTTACCTGGGTTCTTATATACATGCACACACAGTACATATTAGAAAAAATATATGAATACATAAGATGATAGGGCAATAGATAAATAGATTGATAAGATACATAGATGGTATTTTAATTATACAGCCACTATAATCCAGGAACAATATTAAGCAGCAAAGTTTTGAGTATCAAAAAAATAAAAGAGAAAGGCTATAATAATTTCTGACTAGGTAAATAAAAGAAAGCAAGAAAATCTTTGCCTTCAAGGATTTTTACATTCTTTTTGATTAATAATTGTTAATTTGTGGAATAAAGCAAGCATCTCCATAACATGGTATAATTTTAAAAGAAATAATTGTGAGTGGAGCCAAGATGGCAGAATAGAAGCAGTAACTTTTCTAAGGTCCTCTGTGAATACTATCACTAAACTTTAAAAAGTGAATCTGAATGGATTTTAGAGTGACAGAAGTCACTGTGATACTGAGCATGGCAGGATCCAACCCAGGAAAGTGCCCACATGGGTCTGAGCAGGGGGAGTGTGTAGCATGCAGGAGCTACACCAATGTAGACTGGAGAGCAGACTACAGTGAAGTGAGAATGAGATCCAGCCAGCAGAATCACCCACCCCAAGGGCCCTTTGCAGCCATCTCATCACCGTCTCAACAGGATGTGGGAGGATCTGTGGGAGCTGGGCAAGAAAAAGAACAGGGCCTGCAGCAGAGATGGCAGCTATCAGCCCATAGCCTGGAAGTTTAAAAATCATTTACTTTATTTTCCAGAAGCCAATATGGCAAAGTAAACTCAAGCTGTTCCAATTCTCCCTCCCTGACCTAGAACATCCATAGATACATGTCCCAATCAGAGTAAAATCCTCAAAAACCAAAATAGCCTTAGGCTTAGGAGTCGCAGAGAAATGGTGTAACTGAGGCAGTAAGGAATCTGAAGTGAATGGTGGGAGGTGTCCGAGCAAGACCCACCTTACCTGACCAGGAAGAGCTCCAAAACCCAGGGTGGTGGAGCCAGCAAGCACTAACAACACAAGCCCAGGTGAAACTAGCACCTCCAGGGGTCTTTGCAGACACCAACACTGCCAGCCGCCAGCTCCTGAGCTTGCCTGAGCTGTAGCCCAGGGGCATAGAGGCAGAAATCTGAAGTTGCCAGACCACCCTGCCCCCACAGATTAATCCGTGAGCCTCAGGGTAACTCACTGGACAAACTGAGATTCCTGGCCTTGGCCTCAGTCTAGACACACAGAGGCTACAGCACACAAAGTCAACAACCAGACACCTAGCTCCCAGCCTGAGAAATTAGGAAATAGGAAATCACAATGGGAAACAAGGAAGCTGAGAAGCAGAAGGGAAAGGCAAGAAAATCTATCTGAGCTTATTATGGCGAGCAAGACCAACCAAATACAGAGGACAACATGGACTCTATACTCACATCTGAAACCACAGAAGGAAACATGAACTTGTCTTAAGGCCAAAAAACATTCTTAGATGAACTGAGGAAAGATTTTAAAAGCCAAACTACAGAGGTAGAAGATAAATTTACATCTACAGTGACCAAATTGGAAAAATTGTCTCCATGAAGAAAACAAATCCTTAAAAAGTAAAATTTGTGAACTGGGACAGGAGGTTCAAAATCTAAATGGAGAAAATACCTCCCTAAAAAAGGACCTTCAAAAATTAACTGAAGAAAACAATTGACTAAATATTAGAATTAGTCAATTTGAACCTCAGGATCCTATGATGCATCAAGAGTCAATCCAGCAAAACATAAAGATTGAAAACTCAGAAGAAAGTGTCAAATACCTCACTGGAAAAACAACTGACCTGGAGAAAAGATCCAGGAGAGATAACCTAATACTTATTAGTCTGCCAGAAAGCCATGATGAAAAAAGCATCCTGGAAAACATCCCCCAAGAGATTGTCAAAGAAAACTGTCCTAAAGTCCCAGAATCAGAATGCAAAATAGTTATTAAAAGAATTCACCGGACTCCTCCTGAATGAGATCCCAAATTGAAAATTCCAAGAAATATAGTAGCCAAATTCTTGAATTCAAAGGTTATGGGATGGCCAGGTAGCACAGTGAGTAAGAGCACTGGCTCCAGTGTTGGGATGACCTGGAGATCGAATCCCAGGCTCAGACACTTAGCACCCACCCAGAAACACCTGACCGTGTAACCTTGAGCAAGTTACTTAACCCCAATTGCTTAGGGGCAGTTACTCAGGTTACTCAGTGAGTAAGAGCACCGGCTCCAGTGTTGGGATGACCTGAATCAAATCCGGGCTCAGATACTCAGCACCACACACAGAAATAACTGGCCGCATAACCTTGAACAAGTTACTTAACCCCGATTGCTTTAAAAAAAAAAAAGAATTGAAATGTTAAGGAGAAAATACTGCAAGCAGCCAAAAAGAAACAGTTCAAATATCATGGAATGACAGCCAGGATTACCCAGGACCTAGCAGCTTCTACATTAAAAGATTGAAGGGATTGGAATTTGTTATTTAATAAGTCAAAAGAGCTAGGACTGCAACCAAGGATCAACTGCTGGGCAAAACAGAGCATAATCTTTCAGGCAAGGAAATGGTGATTTAATGAAATAAGGGTCTTCCACACTTTCCTGATGAAAAAGTAAGAGCTCAATGGAGAATTTTATCTCCAATTACAAGAATCAAGAAAGATATAAAAAGGTAAATAAGGAAAAAACACACATTCATACATGCACACATGCCCATAACTTGGGATGCAATAAGAACAGTTTACATCCCTATATGAAAGCTGATACCTGTCAATATTGAAATTTATATGATTATCAGGACCTTTAAAAGGGATATACATAGATAGAGGGTTTGGTTATAAATGAACTAAACTGATGATTTAAAAAAAATACTAAGGTTTTCGAAAGGACTGTAATAAGATAAAAGGAAAGGATGAAGTAGAAAAAGGTAAATTTTGCCACACAAGGAGACAAAAAACATACTCTGGTAGAAGGGAAGGAGAGAGGGAGGTGAATATCACTTGAACATTATTCTCATTTCTTCTTATTCTGATTCAAAGAGGGATGAACACAGTAAGTTAAGTTTAAGATTCTAACATGAAAAGACATAAAAACTCATTTTAATAGAGGGAAAGGAGGGAGAGAAAGTAGCACTGTATTTATATGCAAATATACAATTATCAGATAAAATTATTGTTATTAATACATTATCATATATAAATAAAATATAAAATTAATAAATAAAAGTGTTGTTATTAATAAACAAAAACCTCTTTTGTGGGAAAGGGTCCTAAATGATACTAAATAGAGGAAGAAAAATATAAAAAAGCAACTTTTAAAAAGCTATTGTTTTCTAAAATAAATCATCATGATAAAATTCATTTTGAATCTATGTGATTCTGCAAAAAAAGATATCTTGGTTGGTTGGTTATGTTTCTATGGAATAAGTGAGGTCCTTTCTATGTTATGCAAGTTTTAAAATTGTCTAAAAGGTATTAATTTATATTAACTAAATGTCCATTTAAATAAAAATTATCAAAAACTAATTGGCATGTCAATTTATTACATGTAAGAATAATTAAGAATATCTAGCATTTATATAATGCTTTGTGGTTTTTACAATTATTATCTCCTTTTATCCTCATCACAATTCGAGGTATAGGTGCTATTATTATCCTCATTTCACGGATGAGGAAACTGGGGTAGAGGTTAAATGATTTGGTGAAGGTTATATAGCTAGTAAATGTGTAAGGCCATATTTGAACTCATTTTTCCTTACTCCAGGTTCTTTGCACTGCACAACTTAGCTGCTTCTACCATTTAATTATAATAATGTTTTCCTTACTTTACTCTGAATAATCTAGTTTGCTATATAGGAAAGAAAGAAATCAGGAAGGCAGGAAAGAAGGATGAAATGTAAGAAGGAATGAAGGAAGCTAAGAAGGCAGGAATTGAGGAAGTAAGGACAGAAAAATAATGATATTCTCTTCTTCACAAAATATATAACATTTAAAAATAATAGTCATAAGTACAATAAACTTAGATAGTGAAATTTTAAAATGTCAGACACAAAATGTGGAGGAAAAATGTCCCATTCCTTTTCTTACATGCCTTGGAGTCTGAGATAGCTCTAGATTTTTACTTATGAATTCCATTTTTATCTAGTGTTCTGAAAAAAAATCCTACCACCAATGTACTTTGTGAAACCAGTGCTTCAAGTAATTTAAAGTAACATTCTATTCTTCCTGTCTCATTGACAAATGCAGTCTCAGTAAAGCACATAGAGCATTGGTACACTTCCAGAACCTCTAGACATGATAGACATTGTCAACAGTTCCTGTCCAAAATGGGAATGTGTGATAATTTCATTTTGTTCAATGAATTTTTTTTATTTATTATCTAGAGATGATATTAAAGGTGAAAAAATTCAGACATAATTAGAAATTAAAAAACCATTTGTTTTAATTAAAATTTATTCTAGCAAATAAAATATATGTTTAATGTGAGCAAAATAGTTCAGGAATTCAGTTCAAAATTTAAAAGCTTGTGTTGTAATTTGATATAAGACAATCATTGACAAGAAAATTTTGGTCTAATCTGAAGTAATTAAAATAAGAAATATAAGGGACTTTGAAATTAAAGGCATTTTAGGATTTCTTGAAGGGAAATTATGTACAACTTTAAAGTAAATTTTGAAGTGATATTAAGAGAAATAGGTACTTGATATTTTCGTATATGTAGCAAATTGGCTACATTTGGCTTAAAGGCCTTTCATGTTCACACTTTTCGTTCAAAATGACTTTGCTTGAGATTTCTTCCTATTTCGGTCACTCTTCTTCTAGCCTGGAAATCAAATTACTTTTTTGCTTCTCCATTTTTCTTCCACTTGTGTAAAATAATTAATAATATTTTCTTCAGGAAAAGGGAAAGTTCAAGTTAAGATGCCCGTTGCTTTTCTTTCTTTTGATGAAATTAAAATAGAAATAAAATAAATGACACTGTGATTTTCTAATCACATATGGTAGTTCTTCACAAGCATATATGAATAAAAAATAAGTGAACACATTCATCACCTAATAATCATGAGAAAATTTATGCTTAAAAGGTATCAGCAAAATATTAAAACACCCCCAAAGAAGTCCTTTGGTAAATTAGATAAATATATGTTGGGGAATATGTGCATTAATGTAGATAAGAATTTAATATGGTAAGAAATGATGTATGGGTTGGGATCTCTGATGGTGAAACCCATAGCGCTGATGATGTTTCAAATATGTTTCAAAGTTCATGCCAGCTTTCTTTAATCAATATTTTGTTTGTACTTCTTTATATATTACGTCTACATGATATCTTTTTGTACTTAATGTCCAATTTGATTTGAACTTTCAACATATAAAAGGAAGAACTTTTCCTTTGTTTTATGTCATGATTTTTTTTCCACATGTGATTTTGATATATAACTCCTATGACAAATACCTTCAGGGATCACATAAATGTATTATTTAACTGTCCATAACTAAAATGAGAAATAAATACAGCAAGCAGAAACAATGTCATAAAGGTCAAGCAGCTAGACCATTTGTTCAGCAGTGAAGACAAATGGAGTGTAACGGTCTTTGAGGTTCAGGTGTGTTTGCCACAACAGACACTCCAGTGGGATTGCAGAAAGCAAGGTTAAGAAGGAGCTCGTTTAACAACAGAAGGAACATTATCATTGCTACTGTGTGACAAAAAGACATTTGCTACTGTGTTTTTTTTGCATGCTTTCATCATTCCAGTTCCTGTATATTCACACATCTGTGTGAATGAATGTTTTGCCAAAGTGCAGAGAAGGAAAAAGGAAATATAAATACATATATTTTGGGCCATTTTCTATCAAAATTTAATGTTTTTGAAAGCAGCAATTTCTCCCATATATGAAACTGCTGAGGATGTTACAGAAAAGTCAGTGACAAAAATAATGGTACTAATAATGATTTCATTCCATTTTGGTTCTATATTTTCCCAAACAGACTAAGACGACGTTGGAACTTTTATTGTATTTTGTTTTATCTTTTTTTGGATGGAAGGCACAGCAATTTGGGGTAGGTAACTTGCCCAAGGTCACACAGCTAGTAAGTGTTAAGTGTCTGAGCCTAGATTTGAACTCAGGTGCTCCTGATTCTAGGGCCAGTGCTATATTCACTGCACCACCTAGCTGCCCCCAACATTGGAACTTTTAAAGGTCAATTTTATATTCATTTTGGGTACAATAAAACTCAAGATGCCCAAATTATTTAGGAAGAGGAGGAGGTCGAAAGAGGAAGAGAAGGAAACTAAGAAAGAAAAAGGAAGAAGCAGAAGCAGTAAGTTGAGATAAATTTTTCTATCATTTTGAAAATTTCCTCAAATGTAAGAACTAAAAAGTATGAAATAAGTGACTATTGGGTAGTCTGTGTAAGTTACAAAAGGCACAACATAGGAAATGAATATTTTATATTCTGAAAAATCTGTTCACATATCCAGAAGATTCTAAAGTTGTGACATGATGAACAATAAATATTTCATGATATTCATTTTTATAAATATAGTCATGGTTTAAAAATAATGATGGCCTATCTTCTCTTCAAAGATATTGTTTTATTTATTTATTTACTTTTAGTTTATAACATTCAGTCCCACAGTCTCTTAAGTTTCAAATTTCTCCCCCTCCCTTTCCTCTCCCCTATACCCCTATACCAGCATGTAATAAAATATATGTTCTACAAATACCTTCACATTGTACCTGTTGTAAAGGATTATAATCAACAGCTGAATGATGATAAAGAAGGAATAAACAAAACAAAACACAAAGGAGAGAGAGCAAATAGTTTGCTTCAATCTGCAGACTCTATAGTTCTTTTTCTGAATAAGGATATCCCTTTCCATCATGAGTGTTTTGTAGTTGTCTTATAACCTTGTATTGCTGAAAGGACTCCAGTCCATCAAAGTAAGTAGTCACATATAAGATGTGTCTGTTATTGTGTACAAACTTCTCCTGTTTCTGCTCTCCTCACTCAGCATCAGTTTATATAAGTCTCTCCAAGTTATTATGAAGTTCATCTGCTCCTCATTTCTTATAGCATAGTAGTATAACATTGCATTCGTATAAGACAACTTGTTCAGCCATTCCACAATTGATGGGGATCCCCTTGACTTCCAATTCTTTGCCACTACAAAAAGAGCTGCTATATATATATGTTTATACATACAGGTCTTTTCCCCACTTCTGTGATTTCTTTGGTATACAGCCCCAGAAGTGGTATTGCTGGCTCAAAGGCTATACACTTTTTTATAGTCTATTGGTCATATTTCCAGATTGCTCTCCAGAATGGTTGGATTAGTTCACAACTCCACCAACATTGCATTAAAGTCCCAATTTTTTCCACATTATCTCCAGAATTCATCATTTTTCTGTTTTTTCATCTTAGCAAATATGACATCTTAGCAAATCTGACAGATAAGATGTGATACCTCAGAGTTGTTTTGATTTGCCTTTCTCTAATCAATAGTGATTTAGATCATTTTTCATATGCTTATAAGAATATTTAATTTCCTCCTCTGAAAACTCTCTGTCCATATCTTTTGACCTTTTATCAGTTGGGGAATGACTTGTATTCTTATTAATTTGACTCAGTTTTTTGTATAATTTAGAAATGATGACTTTATCAGAACCACTGTTTCTGAGGGGCGGCTAGGTGGCACAGAGAGAAAGTGCTGGCCCTGGAGTTGGGAGTACCTGAATTCGGTTACAGCCTCAGACACTTAACATTGACACAAAAAATCTAGCCATGTAACCTTAGGCAGGTTACTTAACCCCAATTGCCCTCCAAAAAGCAAAAAAAAAAAAAAAAGGAACCACTGGTTGTAAAAATTCTTCCCTTTTCCTCTTAGCCCACTATCTTGGTTACATTGACTTTTTGTACACAGATTTTACAATTTAATGTAATCAAAATTATCCATTTTTCATTTCATATTGTAGTGTTATGGTTTTTAATCCATTCTGCTATCTGCCTTCATTTTATGGAAGAATTCATCCCATTCACATTCTCAGTTATGGTTAGTGTCTATGTCTTTCCCTCCATCCTATTCCCTATTCTGCTTATGCTTTTATTACTCCCTTCTCCTTTCCCCTCCTTAAGAGTTTGCCTTTTGACCACCACCTACCTCAGTATTCCTTTCCTATCTATCCCCCTTTCTTTTCCTACTCTTATTTATCCAGTGATATATTTTACCTCTTTTTTCTAATTGTTCATTCTTGAGGTTTTGTTTGACTAATTCTTGATGCCTCATAGAGTAATTAACTTTGATTTGCCTGATTCCAATTTTTAGCAAATTATTTTCCTCAGTTAATTTTTGAAGCTCCTTTTCAATATGTTCAGTTTTCCTTTTTAGGGATTTATTTTTTCGATTTCAATTTTAAAACTCTTTTTTTTCATTTCATGTTATTCATATTTTTTTCATATTCATATCATATATTTCATATTTTATATATATATATAAAATCAAATATTCAAATATATATATATTTGAATATTTGATTTTAAAAGTTTCAATTCCAGATTCATTCCCTTCCCCCCTGCCACTCACCCCCACTGGGAAGACAAGCAGTTCAATATAGGTTGTACATGTGCGGCTAATGCAAAACAATAACATAGTAGATATATTGTAAAAAACTGACTATATTTCCCTCCCTCCTATCACACCTCCCACTTGTTCTATTCTCTACTTTGATCCTGTCCCTTTTCAAAAGTGGGTGTTCCCAAATTCCCTCCCCCCCCAGCTTGCCCTCCCTTCCATCATCCAACCTCACATCCCCTTCACCCCCTATTCTCCTGGAGGGTGAGATCCCATATTTAGTGTGTATTTCACTCCCTCCTCAAGCCAGATTCAATGGGAATAAGGTTGACCAATTCCCTTTT
>NW_027186304.1:10659003-10709753 GCF_028583685.1 Petaurus breviceps papuanus | reverse complement strand
TGAGGAGGATGCCCTCTTCACAGCTGCCACATGCTCTGCCATGCCAGTACTCCTCACCCCAGGCAACCAACTAAGACTGTGACCCAGATCCAAGCAGGGCAAATAAGAGAATCCTGCCTCAGAGACAGCAAAGAGCATCCTGTAATTACCCTCTGGGCCCTCACTTGTTTTTCCCATAATTTGTGGGCTGGTAACACAGCACACAGTCACCCAGGCATCAACTGCAGATACTGTCCCCTCTACCGTCCTTCAGGCAGGTTTCAAAACCGATTGTTGTCCCACCTAAGATAAACAGAGTTACCCTACTGACCTTTTAGCTTGTTTTTCAGAAGTGTGGAAACCACCAAAGTTGACAGTGATTCTATAACCTGAGGTCTGCTTCAGTGGTCTGTGGGGTATGCACTTTTTATTAACCTTTAGTGATAGTTTAAAATTACTCTCCAGAGTCATTAGATCTTTTCAAAACTCTGCCAACAGTGCATTGGTGTCCTGATTTTCCCACACCACAATTAATATCGATCATTTTTCTTTTCTTCTAGATTAGCCAATCTGACATAAGATACTACCTCAAAGTCATTTTAATTTATATTTCTCAAATCAATAGTGGTTTAAGGCAATATTTATTAAAAATATGCATAGTCTTAATGTCTTCATCTGAAAAAATGCCTATTGATGTTTTTGACTGTTTATCCATAGGGGAATGACTTACATTCTTAGAAATTTGACTGAATTCTCTAGAAATTTGATTAACAAGGACTTTATGAGAAAATATTTTTAATGCTTTATTAACTTCTGCTACATTTTTCCTGTTCATTGCTTTCCTTCTGATTATACTTGCTTTGCTTTATTTTGTGCAAAACTTTTTTATGTGATACAATAAAAATCATCCATTATACATCTCGTAATATTTTCTTTTGCTTGATCATAATTCTTCCATTATCCATAGATTGGTAAGGTAAACTATTCTATGTTTGCCTGATTTGCTTATGGTATCATATTTTTTGTCAAAATAACATACTCATTTTGATATTATCTTAGTGTGCAGTATGAGAGTCTGGTCTATATATACTTTACACAAAATTTTTATATTTTTTTCCTGGCAAACTGTGAATTCTAATTCCAAAATCTTGGATCTTGATATTTATCCAACAGTAGATTACTATGGTAATTTAGCATTATACATTGTGTACCTGATGTATTCCAATTATCTAACATTACATTTCTTAATCACTTCCAGATTATATGAATGATCAACAATTCATAATGCAGTTTGACATGTGGTGAGCCATATTTTCATAATTTTTTCATTAATTTCTTTAATATTACTGAGAATTAGTTCTTCTATATTAATCTTTGTTATTATTTGTTTTACCGTATAAAATATATTTTGTAGTCAAGGTATATTTTCTAATTGTTTAGATTTTAATTTATTTGTTTGAAAATTGCTTTATAACTGTATTCATAAAATTCTTAAATCTGTCTTAGCAGTTAAATCCCCAAGTATTTTATATTATTCATGGCAATTTTAAATGGAATTAATCACATTTAAAATAACTAGAGATAATATCAAGTATTTGAAATTCTACCTGCTACATGAAACCCAGGAACTATATGAACACAATCACAAAACACATTTCAAACACACACACATACTCACACACACAAATCAATTGGCCATTAGGAGTCTAAGCTAATATGATTAAAAATATAAAATACTATCTAACTTAATTTTCTTATTCAGTGATGTGTTTATCAATCTACCAAAAAATTTAAAGCTAGAAGAAAAAGTGGTAAAATTCATTTGGAAGAAAAGGACAAGAACATCAAAGGAATTCATGAAAAAATGTAAAGAAATGTGGCCTAGGCAATCCAGATTTAAAACTATCTTGTAAAATGTCAGTCATGAAAACTACTTGGTAGAGGTTAAGAAATAGAGTGGTGGATCAGTGAAATAGATTAATAACTTAGTAGTACAGTATTAAATCCCTCTAGTAGTCAACTGTTAGATAAACACAAAAGATCTAGCTTCTGGGAAAAGCACTCACTAATTGACCAAACCTGCTAGGAAAACTGGAAAATTGAATGGTAGAAAATTAGCATGGGGGGTGGAGCCAAGATGTCAGAGTAGAAGCAGGAAATTGAGTAAGCTCCTCCACCAACCACCTCCAATACTTGTAAAATATGACTCTAAACAAATTTTAGAGCCACAGAAACCACAATGTGACAGGAGAGAAATAAATCTCCCACTGGAGACAGCCTGGCAGACCAAAAGGAAGGGTATATAGCACAGAGTTGGGAGCCAAGCACAGGCCTACATGAGCCTCATTAGCCCAAACACAGGGAAACCCTAACCAGTTGCCCAGATTGGTCAGAGCAGTCTTTAGGATAGTGAATCACTAGCAGCTGTGGTGATTTCCAGGCTTCTCAACTCATAAAAACCAAAGATAAAGTAAAAAAGTCAGTGGCGAATGGTGTTGGAATTGGGTGATGAAAGAGCAGGTCCATCCTTTGCCCCCAGGGCATGAGGTGGCAGAGGTGGAGTGGCTGCAGCTACTGTTGCATGGCTGCCTCAGGAGCTCCTGGCCTGCAGATGATAGGGGGACCAAGCAATCATTCAGAGGACCATCACTATTGCTTTGACCTCTTTTGATCTAGGTTGCTATCTTGGGAAATGATACTGGGGTGAGAAATCCCAGTGTGCCAGAACTTCTGGTGGCTGTAGAGAGGTCACCCACCTGAGATCTCTGACAACATTTGTGAAAATCGCAGCAATTTGGGACAAACACTCTCCATTCTTCTAGAAGAGTACTACCATGGTAAAAAGCTCAAAAGTCAAGTAATTGACTGGCAAGATGAGCAAGCAGAGGAAGCACCATCAGACCATAGAATCCTTTTTGGGGGACAAAAAGGCCTAAAACATAAAACCTGAAGATGTTAACAAAGTCAAGACTCCTACCTCAGGATCCTCCAAGAAAAAATATGACTCCATTACAAGTCATGGAAGAGCTCAAGAAAGATTTTGAAAATCACTTAAGAGAAGTGGAGGAAAAATTGGGAAGAGAAATGAGAATGATGCAAGAAAATCATGAAAAGCAAGTCAACAGCCTGCTAAAGGAGACCACAAAAAGTACTTAAAAAATAGACTAACTCAAATGGCAAAAGAGGTCCAAAAAGCGAATGAGGCAAAGAATGCCATGAAAAAGTAGATTTGGCCAAATGTAAAAATAATTTCCAAAAGTTAGTAAACAGAATGATTCCTTCAAAATTATATTGGAGCAAATTGAAGCTAATGACTTTTTGAGATGCTAAGATACTATAAAACAGATCCGAACAAATGAAAAAATAGAAGGCAATGTGAAATACCTCACTGGAAAAACTACTGACCTGTGAAATAGATCCAGGAGAGATAATTTAAAAATTATTGGACTAAATGAAATCCATAATAAAAAAAATCCTAAAAATCATCCTTTGAGAAATTCTCAAAGAAAATTCCCCCGATATTTTAGAACCAGAGGACAAAATAGAAATTGAAAAAAAAATCACCGATTGCCTCTTGTAAAAGATATTAAAAAGAAAACTACTAGGAATATCATAGCCAGACTCCAAAGCCCCCACATAAAGGATAAAATATTACAAGATATGAGTAAGAGAAAATGTGAGTATTGTGCAAACCAAATCAGAAAAAAAAAAGATCTAGCAGCTTCTGCATTTAGGGATCAAAGAGCTCAAATTATAAAACCCTGGAGGTCAAAGGAGAAAGAATTAAAACCAAGAATCAACTACCAAGCAAAACCGAGTATAACTTCAGGGGAAAATATGATCATTCAATGAAAAAGAGAACATTCAAATATTTTTTTGCCTTTTTTGGAGGGCAATTAGGGTTAAGTAACTTGCAAAAGGTTACCCGGCTAGTTTGTGTGTGTGTGGTGGTGGTGGTGGGGGGTGTGTGTTAAGTGTCTGAGGCCAGAACTGAACTCAGGACCTCCTAACTCCAGGGCCAGTGCTTTACTCACTGCACCACCTAGCTGCCCACTTTCAAGTATTCCTGATGAAAAGACCAGAGTTGAACAGAAAATTTGACTTTCAAATATAAGAAGCAAGGAAAGCATGAGAAGGTAAACAGGAAAAAGAAATCATAAGAACTTATTAAAGTATAACTATTTACATTTCTTACATGGAAAAACAATGAGACTTCCCAGTGTGAGAATTAGTTGGAAGGAATATATATGTATAAGCATATATATCTGTGTGTATGTATGCATAAATACACATATATGTATATATTGGAGTTTTTATATGTGTATAAATATGAGTGTTTGCATGTGTGTACATGTATACATAGACAGAGGGCACAGGAGCAGTTGAATAGGAAGGGATGATATTTAAAAAATAAAATTGAGGTGAGAGAGGACTTTATAGGAAGGAGAAAGGGAGAGATAGAATAAGTTATAGGTGCAGGGTCCTTCCATGTTAATGATGAGGAGGTTCATGTCTAAATCCTTACAAGAGAATCTAGTTCAAAAGTCAACATTCTGAGTTAATGTTTTGAAAGGGTGTTTTGACAATGAGATTAGCTTTCTGTGGAATAGAGTAGCAGCTGTGGGGGATCATCAGTTAATTTAAGAGTTGATGGTGATTACACACATTTGATCTCAGCACATTTTCTTGCATTTTTCAATTTGCTGAACAATGACAATATCACAAGAATGGATTGTATATCCTCTTCTGATTGTATTTTTATTTTCCAGTGAAGCTTACTTTGTTTTTAGAGTGAACACCATGTAGTGCTTATACTGCTTTTGTTATTCACCTGAGCACAGATGTAGTTCCCATATTATGATATCTAGCCATTTTATATCATGATTACCTGAGGTATCACTTATATAGATAGTAAAATAAAAATCTATTTCTTCCTATGGGATGTGTATGTCTGTGCATATAATTCACATGTATTCATTATCAAAATGACTCTTCCTTTCCTGGAACTATCCTTTGGTTGTAACTTCTTTGATAAATAGGATAAAAATTATCTGTTCTAGTACATTTTGTCTCTCCAGATAATCATTAGAATTAGTACGGTCATCATAAATACATATTAAGAGCAATACAATGAAAAAAAATCAGATAGAAATGACTAATGCATATAAAAACATTATGAAAATTTCTTAATTAACACACACAACCTTCTTGTTTTTACATAATGATGTCCTGTCTCTGAATCAGAGAGTAATGTCCTTCTAACAAAATCAGGCTTGTAGATCTTCCTGTTCTTTGCCAAAATATCTACTTTACAAAGTGCCAGGGCAAATCATACTTATTATTCATGTTTGACTTGTCCAATAAACATCATATGACAACTTGGAACCATGAAGTAGTGAAGGATATTCTCTCAGAACATCTGCATTTTTAGTAGGCTTCTGTCTTTTTGGCATTAAAATTCATTCTCTTTATACTGGCATATGAAAGCCCAGAGGGTGCTCCATGCCTCATTGCTTTAACATATGCTGTTTCACTTACTGGAGAGGATAGGACAGCAATGGACTTTTTTTTTTTTTATAGTGAAATGCAACTTCCATCCAGCTATGATAAAATCGTTATCAAGAAATATCATGTCCACATAAAACATTCAGGACTTATATGTTATAAGGGGAAAATGACAATTAAAAAAACTGTTATAATTTGCATTCATTGAATTCCTCTGGGAAGTAGCCCTTTGTAGATTTTTTAAAATGACTTTCCATGAAGAGTTTATATTATTTTTAAATGTATATTTAATTAATTTATTTTTAGTTTTCAACATTCACTTTCATAAAATTTTGAGTTTTGAATTTTCTTCCCCACCTTTGCTTTGCCCTTTCCCAAGACAACATGCAATATGATGTTTTACTTACATATTCATATTAAATATATTTTCATCTTAGTCATGATATAAAGAAGAATTAGAACTAATGAGAGGAAAAACAAGAAAGAAAGAAAAGAAAAATACAGCAAATAGTATACTTCAATCTGCATTCAAACTCCTAAGTTTTTTCTCTGGATGTTAATAGCATTTTCTATCTTGCATCTTTAGGAGTTGTCTTAGATTCTTGCATTGATGGAAAAAAGTTGAGTCTATCGAGGTCAGTCATTATACAATGTAGCTGTTACTATGTACAATGTACTCCTGGTTCTGCTCATTTCACTTAGATCGATTTATTTATTCATATTTATTCATATATATTTATTCAAATTATATCAATATATTTCAATCATCATTTCTTATAGTACAACAGTATTTCTTTTCATTCATATACCACAACTTATTTCACCATTCCCCTATTGATGGGCATCCCCTCAATCTCTAATTCTGTGACACCACAAAAGATCTACTATTAATATTTTTGCTTACGTGTGTCATTTTCCTATTTGTATGATCTCATTGGGATACAGTCCTGAAAGTGGTATTGATGGATCAAATGGTATGCACAGTTTTATAGCCCTTTGGGCATAGTTCCAAATTGTTGTCAACAATAGCTAGATCAGTTCACAACTCAATCAACAATGCAATAGAGTTCCAATTTTGTCATGTCTTCTCCAACATTTACCATTTTCCTGTTTTGTCATGTTAGCCAAACAGATAGCTGTGATGTGTTACCTAAGAGTCATTTTGATTTGTGTTTCTCTAATCAATAGTGATTTAGAAGATTTTTTAATATAAACATAGATCATTTATTTCCTTCCCCTGAAAAATGCCTGTTCATATCCTTTGACTATTTATCAACTGGGGAATGAATTGTATTCCTATAATTTCAGCTCAGTTCTCCATATATTTGAAGAGTTTGTATTTTTTGTTTAGACAGTGCTGAACTGTGAAAAATTGTGATTTCTTCCTTGAATAAACTATTTTAATGGCATATATAATCTTCATTGATATAAACAATATACTAAAGAAAACATGAAAATCGTTCTACATTTTCTTAAGTACACATATGTGGGTATATTTAGACTTTCGTACATGCATATTCATTTAATCTGAGTATCTATGTATGTTTTACATACATGTATTGTGTATGTAATAATGTATTTTATATATCTTTGTAAATTCAAACTCCTGTTTTTCTACCTCCATGTGTATATATGTATGTAGTTATAGATAACCATTATATGCCTTTTCATGTAGACATGTTTGTATGATGGATATGTGTGCACACACAAGTGTATATATGTATGTACAACACTGTATCAATAATGCAATATTCACAATGCCTATGGAAATTACAGATATGCTGATGTAATTATCCATTGCAAAATATATCAGGCTTTCTATATGGGGGAATAAGCTGGAACATTTATTAAAATACCAAAAGACTGAGTCCCAAAACCAGAAAGTCAAAGCCATCAGAGTAGTTATGAAGTTGGCACAGGCAGATAAAGTAGAAAGCACCCACATTCTCAAGCCTTTAAAACAGAACAGACTACCTCAGGCAAAGGTCCTACTCTCCACACTCACAGCAATGACCCAGCATCCAGGAAGCGCACTCCCAGCAGCTCCAGCCCCTGGCAGTCCTCAGCAGGAGTCCTTAGCAGAAATTCTGGCTGACTCAAAAAGGGCTTTGTGCTGCCACTGCCTCTGCTGCTGCTGTCGCCGTCGCCACTGCTAGCCACTGCAGGGACTCTAGCTTGGCTTCTGCTTCCTCTTGCTCCGCCCCTTCCTGCTATGTCAGCAAGTCCAATGGGGCATGGAAGATCTTTAAATCCCATAACCCTTACAAAAACCCACATATATTTTCGTACATATTGAAGTGAAGTGCACATGTCTATGTTTCATATGTTTAGTCCCAGAATTAAAATCAAAGGTTTGTTCTCATTTTACTGATGAGAAAATTGATTTTAGATAGGCAACAGGATTTCATCTTCCATAAAATATCATCTTATGAAACTATAGTTTTATAAATAATTACATATCCAATTGCAATGGGGAGAGAGGCATGTCCCAGTCAAATGTGAAAGCCTAGATGGATTCATCTCTACTCAAAATATTATTTGAATTCTTATCACTCTTATTACATGGTTCTGCAAAGCAATCAGGGGTGTGATTCGATATTTCCTTCATAACTGTACAAATTGCAACCTCTTTCTCACCAAGTAAGCAACCAGTTCTGAGTCCTTGTGCAGTCGCTCTCTGACCTTAAGAGATATTGCTCCAAAATGACAGTTACAAATCTCCAGTTTTCTCAGACTCCTCAGGGAGTCTCTTAAAAATCTTCTTGAAGAAAATAAAGAGTTCTCTCAGGAAACAAATTTTCTTATCTTCTTTATTTTCACTTTCTCCCAATTCATCAGTGTTTAGAGTTTTTCAAGAATGTCAATTATCCAGATTCTCCAACCACTTAAAGTAAGGATGTGTGTGTATACACATACATGTATATATGTACACATATATAGCCACACATACATATGTCAGAACACATGCATGTGTATATACAATTAAGATATGGTCATAATAAATGTGTAATTTATTTAATTTTTAAAATTTTAATAATATACCTAGAGATTAAATAATCCTCTCAATTAAAATAGTATAATTTTGCTATGTAGCAGATATCTTTTTTAGATGAAATT
Source organism: Petaurus breviceps papuanus (assembly GCF_028583685.1). Classification (NCBI taxonomy): domain Eukaryota; kingdom Metazoa; phylum Chordata; class Mammalia; order Diprotodontia; family Petauridae; genus Petaurus; species Petaurus breviceps. The sequence goes on along the minus strand of NW_027186304.1, from coordinate 10,701,152 downwards.
ATAATTTTCCTTCTGATTCTCTCAGGTTATGTTCATCAAAGAATGATGAAAATGGAACATTGAAGCAAAGAATGTAAATGGATAATTCAGAACAATTAAATATACAAATAATTGCTTCAGTTATTTTTTCAAAATGTAAAATCGATGGAAAACCTTCAGAAAATCATTTGGCTAATTTTTCTTCCATTTTTTTTTTGCTGTGAAATGTAAATAATAACCAAGCAGCCCTGGGATTTTGAGACTACTAAATAATATTATGTTTTTTGATTATTTTAACTACAACAATGGTGAGAAAATTTATTCCTGTAATTCACAAGCATGAAATATTTTTGTTCTTATCCAATACTGATATATTTTTTAATGTAACTTTTCCCAGGCAAGTTAAGGAAAAAAAAACAAAAAAACATTATATCATCAGTAGAAAATAGAAATTATTTAAAACTTTTAGGAGTCTTTTAGGAGGGGGCCAATTGCTACTAATATTCACCTAAGTGTCTCAGTTTACTAATTTTTAAAATAAGGCTGAGTTAAGTCATTATGGATACCTTTTAGGGGGTCTTTGAACATTGAACTTTTGAAGCAATACACACACATATACATATATGATATAAAATATATTTTACATACATATACATATGTATTTCACTTACCTCTGACTGAAATTTAGTATTTTGTTCAATTAGGAATGTAAGCAATTTATTATTCTGAGAAGACATCCATAGGCTTCACTTGATTTGTCAAAACAGATGATGTATCCATGAACTAGATGATTTCTAAGGTACTTCCAATTCTAATATCTTATATTTTTCTTAAGAAATGAAAAGGGACAGGGGATTTGAAAATAGAATGAAAATTATTTATGTAATAATTGATTTCCACCAATATGAAGCCATGCACCAATCCGAGCTCTAGTTTCGTTCACATGACAAAGTCAATGAATCTGTGTATAATCCCACATTATGTAGCTAAGGAAAACTGTTCTCCCTAATTCAAGATATTGGTGCAGCTTCTTTCATTTATATATTAATATTTGGAGTTCAATAAAGGAAGGAACGTTCAGGAAAATTAAGAACACACACAATTGTGGTAATTTTGGCTAACATTCAAGATTGATTAAATAGTCATGAGTGACTTCTTTCTATGATAGTTTATGTTTATCCCTCCCCCCCCCAAATGTTTATTTCACTTTCTATCTGAATTCAGTGTCCAAGCTATCTACCACCTTGAGGTAACAATATAGGTTAGTAGGAAATTGGTACTTCTATTCTTAACACTAGGACTATGCTGTCTAAAATAATCCCTACCCAACAGGGAGATAGAAACTCAACAAAACAGAAGATTGGCTTTCAGTCAAAATTAAGGAGTAGTGATCACTAATACAGCTAAAAGTGGTAAACAATAATTTCCTCTATTATGTTTTCCCTGATTCAGTCAGTTAATTATCAAGAAATGAGACACCCTAGTGATGAAAGGAGAATATGTTTATGCTTCATGATAAAAAATGCCCAGGTAAATATTAGGTAAATTTACCAAAATAATTTGAACTACTTAAGGTCAAGATTGTCTATTTTTTTAAATTTTTTTTTTAAGAACAGAGGCACGATTTAGTTAATTTTTATTTCAGAATATAAAGATTTATCCTGGACTAATGAGTATGAATATCTCTGGGTGTCTGTCTGTGTGTAGAAGCAGCATAAAATGTATACATTTGGCCTTAGTTTCAAAGACACATGTAAAATTTAAAAACTATATTTCCCAGAGATCTTCAACATTTAATTGATTTTATTTTCCACTGTTCTCTCCTTTTCTTCCACAATGGAGAATAAAGTTAAACATATATATTCTTTAATATGAAAGCAACAGCAATATATATCAATTGAAAAATAATTCCTTGGGGGGGGAGGCGGAAGAGGGGAAGAAAATTGGGAACTCTCAAAACTTGGAGAACTGAATGTTGTAAACTAAAAAAAAAATAAATTTAATAAAAAAACTTTTTTTCCTTTCTGAAATGGAAGAATTAGTATGTGGAAATCTTCATTTATCAAAAGATTGCAATTGAGGAAAAAGTACCATATTTCTCAAATCTTTCTCCTGAAAATGGTTTTCATTCATGCATCATCTTTTCCTCCTAAAAATAATACTGTCGCTTCATTTTCTCCAATTTGTTTTTTTCTAATATTCCATTTTGCCCTAAGGATATCTAGCATTGCACAAACATGCATAAGCTACTTGTTGAAGACACTAATAGTGCTTTCTGCAATGTGTTTTTATGTTAAAAATAAACCATTAGATGCACAATCTCTTTTTACACGCAAAAACTGTCTTCATATTCACTTTTTATAAGCTTCTCCTTTATTTATGATACATTTTCTGAATGTAGCTGAAGATTGAACTTTCCTCTTTTCTTTTCAATAGCAAGTTTTAAATATAATTGAGAATGATATCTCAATTTTCTTGGCATGAATTTCATCTAACCTATGAACTAGTTATTCCTGGATATGATCATTATAATATTCAGATACTATATGATAATTGCTTTCTTTTTCCTAGAAGTGTATAAGACACTTCTTTTGTCATGTCGTGGTACTCGAGGTTTCTTGGTGTACAACATATTTTTTTTTTAGCTTGGAACATTTGTTCAAAGAACTTCTAGTCTACAAATAGCAATTCTGCATGGTTAGGGAACAAGTGGCCTCAAGGCCACAAGTGGTGGCCTCAATCCTCAAGTGTAGCCATTTGATTGAATTTAAACTTCACAGAACATATCCCCTTAATAAAATAATTTGTTCTGTAAATGTTGGGATCTTTCAAAAGGCTGGTCCCAAGGAACTAGAAGGTCATTTATGACCTTGAGGCTGGAGGCTCCCCACCCCTGGACCAATGAATATTAGATATTCATCTGTAACATATTCTAATACAGTTTCTGGTGGCCCTAAGGCATTATTTACCCATAGTCATGAAGATTGTATATGCCAGAGTCTGGACTTGAAGCTAGGTCTTCCTCATTTTATTATGATGTGCAGTTTGTCACAATCAGAATTTTCATCATTTTGTAGTCTTAAAATATACATACACATATCACATATATATTATTTTTGATAACTATATTTTAGTATATTTGGTTAACTTTGTAATTCTGTGTATTTTAAACAATTAATTAGTTTTTAGTTTTCAACATTCACTTCCATAAGATTTTGAGTTTAAAATTTTCTCCCCACTCCTTGTCCTTCCCCCTCCCCAAAATGGCATGCAATCTGATATAAGTTCTGCATATGCATTCACATTAAACATATTTCCACACTAGTCATGATGTAAAGAAGAATTAGAATGAATGGGAGGAACCACAAAAAAGAAGAAACAACACAAAAGAAAACAAAAAGAAAAGAAGAGTAAATAATGTGCTTCCATCTGCATTCAGACTCTAAAATTCTTTCTCTGGAGGTGGAAAGTATTTTCCATCATGAGCATTTTGGAGATGTCTTGAATCCTTGCATTTGTGAAAAGAAAAATTAGTCATGGTACAGTTTGGCAGTTACTATGTACAATGTTCTCTTCATCGTGCTTATTTCACTCAGCATCAGTTCCTAAAAATTTCCATGTTTTTTTCTGGTCTGTGTGCTCATCATTTTTTATAGTACAATAATATTCCATTACATTCATATACCACTTCAGTCATTCCCCAATTCATACCCATTTCCTAAATTTCCAATCTTTGCCACCACAAAAAGAGTTGCTATAAATATTTTTGATCATGTGGGTCCTTTTATCCAACTTTATGATCTCTTTGTGATAAAGAGATATTGCTAAGTCAAAGGATATGCAAAATTTTATAACCCTTTGGATATAGTTCCAAATTTCTCTCCAGAATGATTGCATCAGTTCACTATTTGACGATAAATAAATTTGGGTTCCAATTTTCTCATATCTTCTCCAACATTTATCATTTGTTTTGTTATGTTAGCCGATTGGATAGGGGTTAGGTGATACCTCAGAGTTGTTTTGATTTGTATATGTATGTTTGTATGTATGTATGTATGTATAAAGTTATATACTTTAGATATTGTCTGATCATGTCTTTTTAAGATAGATAGATAGATATAGATATGTTTTAAAGTTTTTTTTCTGATTCTTGTAGTAGATGAAAATTGAATGAATCTCAGATATTCCCTTTGCTCCTTATTCAGTTTCTATTCCTATTTAATAAAGTATTTTTGAATAGAATTTTAAAAATATTATTGCATGATTAAAATGATCTGTGATAAAGAAAATCAATAACTTAGTAACTTGGTGGCTATTTAAGTTGATCAGCCAAGTCTAGCTTCCAAAATAATTATTAACACCCAGCAGAGAAAATAAGGTACTTTATTCTTATGAAATAGAAAGTAGTAATTATCTCCTGAGTAACCTCCTAGAACTAAAGATTAGAAGTAACCAATGATTTTTTTTAAAGCAATTGTGGTTAAGTAACTTGCTCAAGGTTACATGGCCAGTTATTTCTGGGTGTGGTGCTAAGTATCTGAGCCCGGATTTGATCCCCCAGGTCATCCAACACTGGGGCTGGTGCTCTTACTGGCTGAGCCACCTGGCTGCCCCTAAGCAATTGGGGTTAAGTAACTTGCTCAAGGTTACACAATAGGTGTTTCTGGGTGGATGCTAAGTGTCTGAGCCCCGATTTGATCCTCCAGGTCATCCCGACACTGGGGTCAGTGCTCTTACTCGCTGTGCTACCTTGCCGCCCCAGTTACCAATGATTTATAATCTTCAACCTATGTTGGCAAATTATTTTTAGTCATAATTCTGGGAATTTTACAAGATTTCTTAGATTGTACAAAAGGAAAAGCCATTGTAATAATATATGCTAGAAAAGTATTTTTTTCAGTTACAGATTAGGGTTGCTTCATCCAAGAATAAGGTACAAGAAAAAAAAAAAAACTATTGGAAACAGTAAAAAAAAGTGGGACATTTGGAAATGAAAGAACAAATTTCATCAATAAAAATAATCTGTTTAGATGGTAAGATTAGGTACTAAAGGAGAAACTTGAACTATGGCTTATCCATTAATTCTATAAAAGCATTGGGGAAAAAAGTTAATATTTCATGTCATATATAGCCTTCTCATTTATTTCCCATTCGGGTCAATCTTTAAAATTTCTAATCACAAAATCACAGTATAGAATGGAATCCAATGGAATTCTGTATGTAAAATATTTTAAAAGACTTTCCCAGGAATAGAATGTGAACTTATGATTTTATTGGTATAGATAAGTCCAGAAAAGGATAACTTTCAAGAGTAGAACTACACAATGTAGCTTTAGACAGTATTGTAAAAGTTGCTGAAAGGTTAAGTCACTTAGACATAGGACACCTGAGCACTAGAATACCGATGCGTATTCTTTGGGTTGGTAATTTCTGAGGCTCCTTTAAAAGTTCCTATGCTCAAAGACCAGGGCTTTCAGGAAATCCTTACATTGCCTCAACTCGATCTCTATTGTTTGAATTTAATTTTATTTTTACATAGTAATATAGACTTCCTTGAATTTATTCCCTTATTAGTAAACTTGGTAGTAGAGGGAGCCATTGACACACTTGTGGAAAAAAAGAGGTACTCTAGAAATACTCTGGAGTTTTCAGAATACCAATTATTGATTAGTAAATCCAATTATAAACTACTAAGAGACAATATTTGTTGCAGGATGGCATGAAATATTATGAACTCTAAGAACTCTACCATTCTGTCCTAAATTGCCAAAGAGGATTGTAAAGATTGTAATAGTAATGTAATTTGAATTTGAAGATTCCTTTTTGTTGGCAAAAGTAGCAGGTACTTCACACTTAGTAATTGTTCAAGCCTCTGTGGGGAAACAGAAGTTTTGAACTCCTGTCTCTTGTTGCAAACATAATAGGGAAGGGTTAGCTGAAACAGGAAATAGCTAATGCTGAGTCTAAGAAAAGTCCAAGAGAGGCACAGTCATAACTTCTTGTGACCAACATCTGGTGGCAGAGCAGCTATAGAGGAGAGAATGAAGAACCGAGCCAGAATTTCCTTAGAACTTGTCCTGGTGGAGCTTCTTCTGAACAGGAGCCCAGGAGCCCAGAGCCAGGAGTCAGGATCCCAGAGCCCAGGTGGCTGAGGAAGCATAAATGGGATGCTGAGATTTTGCTTGTTTGTGCCTTGGTTTAGCCTTGAATTCCCTGGAGCAGAAATTGTGAAGGATCTGACATGGACCAGACCCAGGTGAACTTCAGTGTGGAGCAAGACCTACCCAAAGAACTAGACAAGGAACTGGGAGTTCTCTGCCATTGAACCCAGGTGACAATCTGTGAATTCAGGTAGAATCTTGGACCATGTAAGGGCATCCAAGGAATCTGAGACCTGGCCCCAAGTCAAGATGAAAAGACCTCTCCATGGGTACTGAGTAATGATGGAATTATAGTTTACTAGTGACCTAGGTTTGGAGGGTTTTGTTTAGAATACTTAGTAATTGATTGCTGAATAAGTGATTGATTAAATTAACCAAGTGTGCCCCAATGAGTGGAACACTTTGACACTTGTACTTGGAGATGATTGTTATTGATCAGTGACTGATTTAGTTAACTTAGTTAAACCATGAGTGGAAGACTTTGACTATTGTACTTTGAGATGATTGTTCTTTGTTCTGAATATTGTGACCACTTTAGGGAAAAACTGTGTGGGCATTTTAATGATAAGCTGTTGTGAATATTATATTGTGATTTTCTGTTATAAATAGTAATATTGTGAATGGTGTACCTTGATTTTCTGTGGATATTTTGCTTTACTCTGTTATGGAATAAATGGAGTGTTCACTATACTATGCAATCAGAACATTAAAAACTGTTCACAAGTAGCAATACTCTGGAAAGCTGTTCATGCATGGCATTACAAATATTTAGTATTTTGATCCTCAAAATACATGCAAATCTAATCCAAATATCTGAGGTCATGAAAAAGCAGGACTAACCACCCCCATCAAAGTTTTTAAAAAAGTGTTATTTTCAAGGAAATTCACCCTCATGCAAAACTCAATTTAGGGACTAAAGTAGGTGAGATAGGTAAATAAAAAGCCATCAAATTTCAAAGCTTATTTTGAATATAATTCCTGATTCCATAACAATAGCAAGCATAGACTCAAAGAAAAAAATATTTTTTCCATGCAAACTACATAAATGCCTACAAGAAATAAAACAAAAGGTTTTTAAATGAAATTTTAAAATGTCATGGAAAGAATCAAGAGAATAAGTAGCTTTGAACATAAAATATTAATCCTTGTCCAAGAAGTGGAATCCCTCAAAATCAAAACTAAGCAAACATAAATCAATGATTATATGAGATAGAGAGAAATATTAGAAAAAAAATTAAAAGACTCAAAACTGGAAAAAAAACAACAAAGATATAAAGCAAATATGAGATATCTTAAAATGCAATATCTTCAACAAATATCCAAGGAAAGGATTTAAATTGATTGAAATCTGTGAAGCCATGAAATAATCTTTTTTAATTGCATATATTTTTTCAAATCTATGTATAATGACATATTAAAACAGACACAGTATAAGAAATGGCAGGCCGGTACTTATGATCAACACAGGGGCTGTGACTAGTGCCCCAAATCCAAGCCTTGCCAGGATAACATCAGTCCATAATACTGGGGACATCTGGAAGGTCCTTACATTGTAGGAGAAGCATAGGAAACAGCACAGAGGCTCCTTTAAATATATTGTTGAAGATAATGTTTCACTTCAAATCATTTCTTCCCTTCTCAAATGTTTCAAGGCAGCCCATTCTAATCACACTCTCAGCTGAAATTCTGCTTCATATTTCCCCTTTTTCCCTTTATTTCCCTTTCAAGTAATTCTTTCCTCAAAATTCAGGGTTTTCTCCCTCTGAGAGTAAGTAAAAGGACTTGTGGAAATTTTTCCCTTTGTTGATTTTCTGAAGAATAAAGTGATCCTTAAAAGTAAAGAAGCGCATCAAAGGAAAAGTAGAGTATAATGAATCTAAAGAGTCAGAAGAACACCCTGACCTGTCTAAGGCGCTAGAGAGGAAAGAATGTAACACAGAAGAGCAAGAATCACAATGAGGTTCATCTGGACACTTGGACCCAACTAACACATAGAGGCTTTTCCTATACAGCAGAGACTTGGGGAAAAAAATTGCACACACACACACACACACACACACACACACACACACACATACACACACACACAAACAAACACACACACATTTTGAAATAATTCCGTTTCTTCTCAGATCTTTCAAGTCATCTCCTTTTATCACACTCTCAGCTGAAAACTTTTCTTCATATTCCACTGAAAAAATTGAGGCAATTAACATGAGCTCACCACTTCCTCATCAAATTCCTTAGATTCTACGACCTATCCCTTCACTCCCGTTTCACATGAAGAAGTAAATCATTTCCTTGCCAAGGCAAACACCTCTCCATGCACAAGACATCCTGGTATATCTCATGTCTTTAACAGATTGCACTGATTTTTATACCTATTCTCTCACTAATCTTCACTCTCTACTTTCTAATGTCTATTACCCCACTGCCTTCCAAACTGAAGACTGTTATGCTTACCTCATTGTTGTATGGATTTGAAACATGTACAGTATACCAGCACCATGCCAGGAAAATGTATTATTTCCATTTGAATTGCCTTACGATGATTCAGATGATAACTCGGCAGGATAAAGTACTGGACACTGAGGTCCTTATTTGAACTAAACTGCAAAGCATTCAAATGCAGAGTCAGAAAGCACAACTCCAATGGGTTGGCCATGTTGTTCAAATGTAAAAAAAACATGCTTGTCAAAAAGACTGTTTTATGGGGAACACACACATGGCAAGCATTCATATGATAGTCAGAAATTATAGAAGGGGGTGGAGCCAGGATGACAGAACAGAAGCAGGATCTTTTCTGACATCCTCCAAGAATTCCATCACTAACCTATAAAAAGTGAATCTGAATGGATTTTAGAGTGATAGAATCCATTCTGAAATGGAGAGTGGCAGATTCCTAGCCCATGAAAGTACCCACATAGGTCTGGGCAGGGGGAGCACAGAGCATATTGGAGCTGCACCAGCGTGGACCTGAGAGCATAACACAGCAGAGTGAGAGTGAGCCTCAGTCAGCAGATCCATCCAGCCCAAGAGCAATTCACAGAAATGTCACCATCAAAAAGAGGATCTGTCTGAGCTGGGTAAGAGAAAATGCAGGTCCCTGGAAACAGTTTTTCCTGGGGCTATCAGCCCACAGTCTGGATGTCTAAAATTCACCTGCCTGAACTTCCAGGAGACTAGATTGCATAGGAAAACCTAGCTGCGTTAATCCCCCTTGCTGACTCTGAAAAGCCAGAGATTAATGTTCTACCTAGTCTGAAATCCTGACACAGTGGAAACAGCCTCGGGATTGGGAGTTCTAAAGGAATGTTGTGACTGAAGCTCTGTCTAGCTTGATATGGAGGTCAGGAGACATCTCTAAAAAGCCCCACCTCAGCTGACCAGCAGGAGAGCCTGAAATCTGGGGAGATGGAGTAGGCAAGCACAGATAAAAGAAGCCCAGGTATGCCTTAGCACCACCAGGGGAATCTGGAGACACCAGTGCTGAAGACCACCAGCTGTTGAGCCTGCCTGAGCTGTAGCCCATGGGCACAGAAGCTGAAATCTGAAGTGGCAAACACACCACTCCCCCACAGGTGGCTCTGTGAGCCTCAGGGTAACCCAAGGGAAACACTAAGAATCCTGGCCTTGGCCTCAGTCTTCAAACCCAGAGGCTACAGCACATAAAGTCAACAACCAAGCCCCTAGCTCACAGCATGAGAAAAATGGGTCAGAGTCCTCTGTACCCCAGTAGCAGAAATCCTCTCTAAAAGTCAGGGCATAGACAGTCACAATGGGCAAGAAGGAAACTGTGAAATCAAAGGCAAGAACAATCCAATCCTTTTATAGTGAGCAAGAACAACCAAACTCAGAGGAAAAATGGACTCTATACTGACACCTGAGACAACAGAAGGAAATATGAACAGGTCTCAAGCACAAAAAGCACTACTGGAGGAGCTCAAGAAATATTTTTAAAAAGAAATTAGAAAAGAATAAGATAAGTTTAAATCTACAAAAAACAAATTGGGGAAAAATCTAACTGAAGGAGACAAATTCTTAAAAAGTAAAATTTATGAACTGGGACTGAAAGTTCAAAATCTAATTGGAGAAAATACCAACCTAAAAAAAGAGCTTCAAACACTGACAGAGGGAGGAGCTGAGCCAAGATGGTAGCATAAAAGCAGGAAAACTCCCTGCACTCCCCCAATAATACCTTCAAATACCTGTAAAAATGTCTCTAAACACCCATTTGAGTTACAGAACCCACAAAGTGACAGATAGAAACAAATATCCTGCTGAAGACTACCTGGCAGGTAGACAGGAAGGGTCCATAGCAGGTGCTGGGAACACAACACAGCCCCTAGTGAGCCTATGGTTTTAGACTCAGGGCAGCCTGACCAGCCATGGCTAGAGGGACATCGGGAGAATAGATCACCATCAGCTGCTGTGGTTTCCAGAATTATCAACCCATAAATTCTAAAGACAAAGTGAAATGTCAGTGTAGATGTTAGGAAAAGAAAGTCCAGGAGTGCAGTCTATCCTATACCCCCTGAGGGTGAAGTGGCTTAGTCATGGCAGCCTCAACCACATGACTTCTTTAGAGCTCCTGGGCTGCAGATTGTAGAGGAACCAAGGAATGATTCTGAGGGGTTATTACTCTTGCTTTAAACTACTTGCATCTGAATTTATGTCTAGGGTGGAGGTCATGGGGTGTGTGACCAGTGAGCCAAAGCATGTGGAGGCTTCAGAGAGGGCAACCAACTATAAACTATAGCAGATGGTCTTTTGACCATTGATTTGGGACAAACCTCTCCTCTGGAAGCTGAGTTCTACTGTGGCAAAAAGCTCACAAGTCAATGAATTGAGTGGCAGCATGTGTAAGCAAAGGAAGCAAAGCAAGCACAGCAATGCTACTTTGGATTCCTTTTTTGGAACAAAGAGGATCAAAGCATGGAATCACAGGAAGACAACAAATTGAGAACTCATGCACCAAAAGCTTCCAAGAAAATATGAACTGGATAAAAGCAATAGAGGAGCTCAATAAGATCATGAAAAGGGAGTAAACAATCTGACTGAAGAAAATAATACCTGAAGAAATAGACTAACTCAGATGGCAAAAGAGGCTCAAAAAGGCAATGCGGAGAAGAATGCTTTAAAAACCCAAATTTGCCTGATGGAAAAGGAGTGTCAAAAACTCACTAAAGAGAATCATTCCTTAAGAATTAGATTGTAGCAAATGGAAGCTAGTGACTTTATGAGAATCCAAGACACTATTAAACAAATCCAAACAAATGAAAAAATAGAAGACAACATGAAATATCTTGTTGGAAAAACCACTGACCTTGAAAACAGATCCAGAACCTAGAAATCGTCCTTCAAGAAATTCTCATGGAAAATTGCCCTGATATATTAGAAGGAGAGAGAAAAATAGAGGTTGAAAGAATTCACAAATGACCTCTTGAAAAAGATCCCAAAAAGAAAACTCCTAGGAATATTATAGCCAGGTTGTGCAGTTCCAGATCAGGGAGAACATATTAAAAGCAGCCAAGAAAATACAATATGAATACTGTGAAATCACAATCAGGATAACACAGAATCTGGCAACTTCTACACTGAGGGATCAAAGGGCTTGAAGTATAGTATTCTAGATGTCAAAGGAGCTGGATTAAAACCAAGAATCTCCTACCCAGCAAAACAGAATTTAATGTTTCAGTGGAAAATATGATCATTCAATGAGCAAAGGACTTTCAAGTATTTTTAATGAAAAAAATAGAGTTAAATAGAAAATTTTACATTCAGAGACAAGAAACAAGAGAAGCATTAGAAAGTAAACAGAGAAAAGAAATCATAAGGAACTTATCAAAGATTATATATTTACATTCCTACATGGAAAAAAAAAACTTAATTGTAGCTTATGGAACTTTTCTCTGTATGAGAATAGTTGAAGGGAATATAAATGTATACATGTGTGTATCTATGTACACATACATATATATGTCTATATAGGAGGGTATAGAGCATATGTATACATATATGACTGTGTATATATATGTACAGGTATACATAGACAGAAGGCACAGGACCAATTGAATAGGAAGTGATGATACTTAAAAGGTGAAATTGAGAGGTGAGAGAGGAATATAATGAGAGGAGATGGGGAGAGACAGAATATGGCCTATTATCTCATGTAGAAGAGTAAAAGAAAGCTGTTACAATGGTGGGGAAGAACAGGAAAGCTAAAAGGAATGAGTCAACCTTTGTCTCATTGAATTTCGCTTAGGGCAGGAATGACATACACACTAGATGGGCTATCTCACCCTACAGGATAGTAGGGAGGTAGAAGATGAGAGTGGGGATTAAGAACGGGAGGGCATTTTGGTGGGGTGAGGTAAATTAGAAGCACACACATTTGAAAAGGAAGAGGATTAATGTAGAGAATAGAACAAGTGAGGGGCAGGATAGGATGGAGGGAAATATAATCAGTCTTTCACAATATATCCACTGGAAATTTTTTTTGCATAGCTACACATATACAATCTATATTGAATTGCATATCTTCCCAATAAGGGTGGTGACAAGGTAGGAAAGGAAAGAATCTGAAATTCAACGTTTTAAAATTAAATGTTCAATATAATAATAATATTTGTTTTTATTATTATTATTTCATGTCCAACTGGGAAATCAGATATACAAGTACTGGGATATAGAAATCCATCTTGCTCTACTGGAAAATCAGAGGGAGGATAGGGGAGGATATAGGAGAGAGCAGATTGTGGGAGAGGTTACAAAGTAGGATCACTGAGTTTGGGTGTTGGTTAGGGTAAGACAGGGAGAAAATTTGTAACTCAAAATCTGGTGGAAATAAATGATGTAAACTAAAATAAACAAAATTTAATTAAAAAATCTAACCTAGGAAAATGATTCACAAAAACTGGAATCGATCAAATCAAAACTAAGGACTCTGTGATGCATCAAGAATCAGTGAAAGAAAACATAAAGATGGAAAAATTAGAAGTAAATTTATAATATCTTAGTTGAAAAAAAAAACTGACCTGGAAAACAGATCCAGGAGAGATCATCTAAGAATTCTTGGTCTGCCAGGAAGCCATGGTGGGGAAAAAAAAAAAAAAAACAGCCTGGACAGCATCTGTCAAGATATTGTCAAAGAAAACTGTCCTGAGGTCGTAGTTATCAAAAGAATTCACTGTACTCCTCCTGAAAGAGATCCTAAATTTAAAAATCCCAGAAATATAGTAGCCAAGTTCCAGAATCACAACATCAAGGAGGAAGTATTCCAAGAAGCCAGAAAGAAACAATTCACGTATTGTGGAACTACAGTCAGGATTACATAGGTCCTAACAACTTCTTCATTAAAAGATCATGGGATTGTTATTTTATACTTTGTAAGGCAAAAGACCTAGGACTGAAAACAAGTATCAAGTACCCGGCAAAAGTAAACATAATCTTTCAGGCAAAGAGATGGTCATTTAATGGAATAAGGGACTTGCAGACTTTCCTGATAAAAAGAAAGAGCTCAATGGAAAAGAGAGAGACATAGACTCAAGAGAGACATAGAAAGATAAACAAGGGAAACACACACATACATACAAACACAAGCACACAATGCATGTTTGCACAGACACGTGCTCATGACACATGATTCAATAAGAGCAAATTGTTTACATCCCTATATGAGAAGCTGATACCTGTCAATATTGAAATATATGTAATTATCATGACCCTTAAATGGGATATACATAGATAGAGATTGTGGGTATAAATTAACAAATCTGATGATAAAAACCTTATTGAGAGATACAAAGGGAATATAATGGAAGAAAAAATAAAGGATCGGGAAGAAAATTGTAAATTATGCCACACTAAGAGTCATAAAAACATACTATAGTAGATTGGAAAAAAGGGTGCGGGATGAACATCATATAAACTTTATTCTCTTTGGTTCCAATTCAAGGAGGGATCAACAAAATCAGTTTGTTTTAGCATTCTAATAAGAAAAGACACAAAAACTCATTATAATAGAGGAAAAGGAGGGAGGGAGAGTAACACTGTATGAAATTTACTGTCATCAGTTTGGGTTGAAGGAAGGAATAACATATTACATTAAGTGTAAAAATCTATTGTGCCCTACAGACACTAGGAGGGGTAAATTTTAAAAGGGGAGGGAGGGTTAGAAGGCAGAGAAATAGTAATAAGGGAAAAGGGTAGGTAAAGAGAGGGAGAAGATCAGGGCAAGAATACTGAGGGAGGCAGTGGTCATAAGGAAAACCTTTAAGGTGGGGAAGGAGAAGGAAGAAGCGAAAACAAAAACAGGAGAAGGAATAGGAGGGAGGGAAAGACATGGATAGTAATCATAATTGTGAATGTGAATGGGATGAAGTTTCCCATAAAATGGAGGTGGATAGCAGAATGGATTAAAAGCCATTGTATATTAATACAATATTCTGTCTACAAGAAACAAATGTAAAACAAGCAGATACACACAGGCTAAAGGTAAAAGGATGGAGTAGAATATATTATGCTTCAGCTAAAGTAAAAAAAAAAATTAAAAAAAAAGCAGTGGTAGCAATCCTTATCTCAGACAAAGCAAATATAGATCTAATTAAAAGAGATAAGGGAGGAAACTATGTCCTGCTAAAGGGCACCAACCATCGAGAATGAAGCAATATCATTACTTAACATATATGCACCAAGTGGTATAGCATCCAGATTCCTAGAGGAAAACTTAAGGGAATTAATTAGAGGAAGAAATAGATAGCAAAGCTATACTATTGGGGTACCTCAATCTGCCCCTCTCTGAACTTGATAAATCTAACCTCTAAAAAACAAGAAAGAAGTTAATGAGTCTAATAGAATTTTAGAGAGGCTAGATATGATAGGTCTCTGGTGAAAACTGAATGTGGATGAAACGTATTATACCTTCTCAGCAGTTCATGATATACACAAAAATCAGGGAGGATTTTTTGCAGGAATGCAAGGATGGTTCAATATTAGGAAAACTATCACTATAATTGATCATATTAATTACAAAACTAGCAGGAACTATATCATTATCTCAATAGATGTAGAAAAGACTTTTGAGAAAATACAACCCCAATTCCCATTAAGAACATGAAAAAGTAAAGGGATAAATAAAGTCTTCCTTATAATAATAAGTAGTATCTATGTAGAGCCATCAGAATGTATTATATGTAATGGGGATAAGCTAGAAGCATTTCCAAAAAGATTCATGGTGAAACAAAGATTTCCAGTATCACTCACATATTAAATTTGTTAAAAGAAATGTTAGCAGTAGCAATAAGAAAAGAAAAAGAAATTGAAGGAATCAAATTATACAAAGAAGAGTCCAAGCTATCAATCTTTGCAGATGATATCATGATATAGTTAGAGAATCCTAGAAAATCAAGTAAAAAACTACTTGAGATGATAAATACATTTGGCAAACTTGCAGGATATAAAACAAACCCACACAAATCCTCAGCATTCCTATATATTTCTAATGTAATCCAACAGCAAGAGATAGAGACAGACCATTTAAAGTTACTGTAGACATTATAAAATATTTGGGAATCTATCTGCCAAAATAAACCCAGGACCTCTATGAACACAACTACAAAACACTTTTTTTCACAAAAATATGGTAAGATATTACTAATTGAATAAATATTAGTTGCTCATGCTTGAATAGACCTAATATAATAAAAATGACAATTTAAGCAAAATTAAATTACATATTTAGTGCCTTACCAATCAGCCAAAAAATTTCTTTATTGAGCTAGAAACATAGTAACAAAATTCATTTAGAAGAACAAAAAGTTCAGAATATCAAGGAAATTAATGAAAAGAAATGCTAGGGAAGGTGGCCTAGCCATAAGAGACTGTAATCTGCATTATAAATTATCAGACATCTGATTACTTGGTAATGGCTGAGGAATAGATTACTGGATCAATGGAATGGATTGGGCACATAAGACTCAACAGTCAATGACTGCAGTAACCTACTGTTTGATAAATGCAAAGATCCCAGTTTTGGGGGATAATAACTCATTATTTGATAAAAACTGCTGGGAAAACTGGAATATAATATGGTGGAAATTTGGCATAGACCAATATCTAATACCGTATACCAAAATCAAGTACAAATGCATACACTCTCTAGGTATAAAGGCTGATACTGTAAGCAATCTGAGAAAACAAGGTATAGTTTAACAGTCAGACTTTTGGAAAAAGAAAGATTTTATGACCAAAGAAGAGTTAGAAAGCATCATAAAATTCAAAATAAATAACTTTGATTACATTAAATTGAAAAGGTTTAGTACAAACAAAACCAATATGAACAAGGTTAAGAGGGACATGGAGAATTGGGAAAAAAAATTACAGCCAGTGTCTCTGATAAAAGACTCATTTGTAAAATATACACAGAATTGAGTCAAATATATAAGAATACATGTCATTTGCCAATTGATAAATGGTAAAAGCATATGAATAGGCAGTTTTCAGAGGAAGAAAATAAGATTTCCCTAAGCATATGAAAAAATGTGCTATATCACTACTAATTAGAGAAATGCAATTCAAAACAACTCTGAGGTAACACATCTCACCTGTTAGAATTTCTAACATTATAAAAGAGGAAAATGATAAATGGTGGAGAGCATGTGAAAATTGGAACACTAATGCATTGTTGGTGGATTTGTGAACTGATTCAAATATTCTGGCAAGCAATATGGAGCTATAGAAAAAAAAAACATCCAGTGTCTGTTAAAAGCCTAATTTCTAAAATATACAGAGAATTTAGTTAAATCGATAAGAATACAAGTCATTTCCCAAAAGGTAAATGGTAAAAGGATATGAATGGGCAGTTTTCAGAGAAAGAAATTAAAGGTATTTCTAAGCATATGAATAAATGTCTATATCACTACTAATTAAAGAAATTAAAATTAAAAAAAAACTCTGAGCTGCCACATCTCACCTGTCAGATTGGCTAAGGTGACAAAACAGGAAAATGATAAATGGTGAAGAGTATGTGAGAAACTTGGAACTTTAATCATTGTTGGTGGAATTGTGAACTGATTCAACCATAGGGCTATAAATAAGTGAATACCCTTTGACCCACCAATATCACTTCTAGGGCTGAATACCAAAGAGATAATAGAAGTAGGAAAAGGACCCATATGTAAAAAATATTCATAGCAGCTCCTTTTTTTGTGGCAAAACACTGGAAATAAAGGGCATGCCCATCAATTTGGGAATGGCTAAATAAGTTATAGTATATAAATGTAATGGAATACTATTGTGTTATAAAAAATGAGCAGCAGACAGACTTCATAATCTCTAGGGACTTCTACAAAATGATTTTGGGTGAGAAGAGCAGAATCAGGAGAAATTTGTACACCGTCACAGATATAACATGTATGTGATGACCAACTTTGATAGACTGGGCTCTTCTCAATTAAAGGATGATTCTCAGGTTTCTTGGACCCAAACTTCCCACCTGACCTCCCATCGTACATTTCCACCTGCCTATTAGACTTTTCTTTTTTTTATATTTTTTCTCTTTTAATTTTTTTTATTACATCACTCATTTCCAGAAGATTTTGAGTTAAAAATTTCTCCCCATTTTTTCCTTATTCACCACCCCAAAAAAGTGATCCCAATGAATATCCACTCCACTAATCTGCTCTCTCCCATATCTTTGCCCATAAAACCTTGGACTTCCAGCAGGGCATGGTGGATCTCTAAGCCCCAATGCCTGTATATTTTATTTCCCAGTTAAATATATAATACCAATACTACTGCTAATAATATATATGTATATATACATATATGTATATATACATATATATATGTATATTTAAATATTTGATTTTCGATCTTTGAATTCCAGATTCTTTCTCTTCCTCCCTCGTTAACCACCCTTACTGGGAAGATAAGCAATTCAATATAGGTTGTACATGTATAGCTATGCAAAACATTTCCATACTGGATATATTGTGGAAGACTGATTATATTTCTCTCCATCCTATCCCACCCCCTCACTTGTTCTATGCTCTACTTTGATCCTGTCACTTTTCAAAAGTGGGTGTTTCCAACTTCCCTCCCTGCCAGGCTGCCCTTCTTCTATCATACTCCCTCTCATCCCCTTCCCCACTCCTCTCCTGTGGGGTGAGATACCCAATTTAGTGTGTATGTCATTCCCTCCCTAAGGCAAATTCAATGAGAATAAGTTTGACTCAGTCCCTTTTACCTTCCTGTTCTTCCCCTCCATTGTAACAGTTTTCTCTTGCCTCTTTTATATGAAATAATTTATTCCCACTCTATCTTTCCCCATCTCCTCTCATTATATTCCTCTCTTACCTCTCAATTTCACCTTTTAAGTATTATCCGTTCCTAGTCAATTGGTCCTATGCCCTCTGTCTATATATAGCCATGCACAAATATATACAAACTCACATATGTATTCATACACCCATATACCCTCCTATGTAGACATATATGCACCCACCCACCCACACACACCCACCCCCCCAGCCCCCCCCCACACATATATATACACACACACACATTTCTATTACCTTCAACTATTCTCATACTGAGAAAAGTTTCATAACTTACAGTTAAGGGTTTTCCATGTAGCAATGTAAATAGTTCAACTTTGACAAGTTCCTTTTGGTTTCTTCTACCTGTTTACCTTCTCATGTTTCTCTTGCTTATTGTATGTGAATGACAAATTTTCTATTCAACTCTGTTTTTTTCATCAAGAATGCTTGAAAATTCTCTATTTCATTGAATGACCATATTTCCCCCTGAAGCACGATATTCAGTTTTTTGGGTAGGTGATTCTGGGTTTTAATCGCAGTTCTTTTTACATCCAGAAAATCATATTTCAAGCCTTTCAATCCCTCAGTGTAGAAGCTGCCATATCCTGTGTTATCCTGATTCTGTTTTGAAAATATTCAAATTGTTTCTTCTTCTCTGCTTCTAATATTTTCTCCTTGATCTGGGAACTCCAGGATCTGTATTCCTAGAAATTTTCTTTTGAGGATCTTTTTCAGGAAGTGATTGGTGGATTCTTTGAACTTTTATTTTGCCCTCAGCTTCTAGAACTTCAGGTCAGTTTTCCTTGAGAATTTCTTGAAGGATGATTTCTAGGTTATTTTTTTTGATCATGGCTTTCACATAATTCAATAATTTTTAAATGATCTCTCCTGTATCTATTTTCTAGGTCAGTGGTTTTTCCAATGAGATATTTTACATCGCCTTGTATTTTCTGATGTGTTTGGATCTGTTTAATAGTATCTTGATTTCTCATGAAGTCATTAGCTTAATTTTGCTCCAATCTAATTCTGAAGGAAAGATTCTCTTCAGTGAGCTTTTGGGATTCTTTTTCCATCTGGCAAATTTGGCTTTTTGAAGCATTCTTCTCCTCATTGCCTTTTTGAGCCTCATTTGCCATTTGAGTTATTCTTTTTATTAAGGTGTTATTTTTTTCAGTCAGGTTGTTGACTCTCATTTCATTATTTTCTTGCATCATCCTGATTTGTCTTCCAAAGTTTTCCTCCAGTTCTCTTATTTGTTTTTTCAAAATCCTTCTTAAGCTCCTCTGTGTCCTGTAACCAAGTCATATTATTTGGAAGCTTTTGGTGCAGGAATTCTTACGTTGCAGTCTTCTTCCTATTCAATGCTTTGATCTATTTTGCCCCCCAAATAGGAGTCTAATGTTGGTTTGCTCTGCTTGCTTTGCTTCCTTTTCTTGCTCATGTTGCCACTCAATTACTTTACTTTTGAACTTTTTGCCACAGTAGATTTCTGCTACCAGAAAGCGGAAATTTTTCCCAATCACTGGAGTTTTCTCAGCTACTGGAGCTATTAGTTGGGTACCCTCTCTGAAGCCTCCATAAGCTCTGGCACCCTGGTCACACATCCCAGGACCTCCACCCCAGACCATGATCCATACCCAAGCAGATTAAAGCAAGAATGATTTACCCTTAGACGGGTTGCTTGGTCCCCCTACAATCTGCAGGCCAGGAGCTCTGAAGAAGCCAGGTGGTGGCAGCTATATGAATGGCATGCCTTAGCCACTTCCCCCCCAGGCATTCAAGCCTAGACCATACTCCCAAACCCCTGTATCCCAAAGTCCACTCTGTACTGACCTCTCACTTTATCCTAAGCATCTATGGGTTGATAATTCTGGATAATGCCACAGCTGCTGGTAATCTGAAGTCCCTCCAGTGAGGACTGGTTGTGGCCACCATGATCCTAAAGCCTCTGGCTCATGCGGGTTTGGCCTTGGCTCCCAGAATGCTGTGCTTGTTGCTTCCTGTTGGCCTGGTGGTCTGTCTTCAGTGGGAAGTTAGCTTTTCTCTGCCATTTTGTGGGTTGTATAGCTCCAAAGTTTGTTTATAGTAATTTTTTACATGAATTGGAGTAGGTGGAAGCTGAAGCCCTGTGGAAGTCCTGTTTCTACTCCGTCATCTTGACTCCACCCTGACTATTAGTCTTTTCTAAAAACATTCCTATATACATCTTGAATTGAATCAAAATTAGATTCATTTTATTTGCTCCAAAACCTAGCTTTCCTTCTACCATTTCTAGCATTCTTGAGGAAAGAACCACCCTCTGAATCACCCTGGCTTGCACAAAAGGTGTTTTGCTTAACTTTTCACTTCAACATTCATATCCAAAATTTTGACAAATCAAATTGTGTGCTTTCTAAGTTCCCTTCTCTCCTTTTACACTACCACCTATTTGGTATAGGAGCCCATCTCCTTATGCCTGGACTACTGCATTGCCTCCTGGTTATTCTCCTTGCCTAAGTCTCTTCTCAGTCTATCCTGCGATAAGCTGTCAAATCGATCTTCCTAAAAGACAGATCTGACCATGTTACTCATCTATTCAATAAGCTTCAAAGGTTTCCTATTATCTCAAATTTTAAATAAATCTTATAATTTGGCTTTTAAAGTGCTTCATTACCTGGTCCTTTCTTACCTTTCCAGATTTCATAAACCTTACTACACTTCATGTATACTTCAATGCAATGAGCACTGGCTTCCTTGGACTTCTTTGCACGCAACATTTATCTCCCAATCCAGATTTTCATTGGTTAATAATGCTTTTTTCCTGGCTTTACTGACTTTCTTCAAGACCCCACTAAACTATGAAATTCTCATAGAAGACTTTATCAATCCTTTTTTAATCTTAGTGACTTCATTTTGAATTTTTTTTTCTCTCCTCTCTCTTTTTCATCTTGCTCATGTGATTGAAATTCTTATATGGAGTTAGTCCAAGGAACTTTCATATACAAAAGGGCAAGAATTCTAAAATTAGTAGATCTTTACATTTGACCTAAGAACTTTAAAAAATGTATAACATAATTTGTTTCTTCTATAACCATATATGTATATGTGTGTGTGTATTCTATTTTGTTAATTTAATAACAGTATACTGAGATGGGTTCCTTAGGCTTCTCTAATATGCCACTGAGTTCCATGTTGTCAAAAATGAATAATTTAAGAATACCTGTCACACAATCTTTCTTGTACCTAGACTCTACCTTTACCCTTACTTCTACTCACATGGTATAGCCATAACAACAGATCTGCACAACTTTGCAATAGATAAGGGCCAAAATTAAAATAGGCTAAATTTCTTTGGGCTGCAGAAAGGTTTTTAGTGGCTCATTTTCCAAGTAAATATATAATTAATGATTAAACTATTTTGCAAATAAATCACATTTAAAGAAGACATATCAGTATCAATTAATTATACTTATTAAGACTTTTTGTCATCATGAAATCACATGTCAAAAATTACTTTGCTAAGTGTGACATAATCTAGAAACTGTAATCAGAGAATACTTCTTTATGAAGTCACCTTCAGTAAAAGACTTCTCAGCACTACCAATATATTTAGATATATGATAACTTACTTTAAAAGGAACTTCATTTTCTGAGTTTACTTTCTTGAAAAACCATAGTTCCTGAATATTTTCAGTAATTTGGATCCTTTAATTTATTTTTCATTGGTGTTTGTTTTGCTTAAGTTAGGATTTTTTAAATTAAAAATGGTGATGATGATTGTATTCCTTCGGAGTACTATTATTTCTTGGCAAGCAAGGCACAATTCTTTGTCTCTTATGTAAGTGAAGAAGTGTCTTTCTGTCCTCTCTGGATTAAATACTCTGCGTTTTAATTCAAACTTCCATTTCTTTTTATTACCCATTTTACAAAGTCATCCCAAATATGTTACTGTTAGAATCCAAAATTCTCCACAGCGACTTCTCAGATATAAAGAAATTTTGAACTTAGGGTTTGACCTTGGAGAGAGTGCCAAACACTCACGTTACTTGGAGGGTGGACACATAGAGAGAGGGTGAAGAGGAGCTCATTTTGCTGCCAATCATCATAATAGACTTCAGCTCCATTGGCATGTGGCTGTACCCATTTTGTCCCTATTTATCTGCACTAATGACCAAAAACACAGCGAGAAAATATAACTCTTGCTCTTCTGAGACTAGAGACATATGGATGAAGGTTGATTGCCATGGGTCACATGACAAAGAGGAAAGCACTTGCAGTGGCAACCCACAGGCCAAATTACACTATGTATACAACAGTGACTACTGGAAGGTAGGTAAAGCAGGGGATGGTTACATCTTTACTTTCTTTTATAGCCTATATATTTTTCACATGCCATCCAAAATTCTTTGGCAGCCTTCAAGTAGCCCATAGGTCATGTATTATACAAGCCTCTAAGGCAAAAATAAGAGGGGGAAAAATCCTGGAAAATAAGCTTCTATAGGAAGATCATGGTTGTATAATCTCACAGAGTTCTTATTATTCAAACATTTCTCTGAACAAGCCAATAAATGTAGTATATTATGTTTCTATATTACAGGATTCAGAGAGGTTCCCAGTACTAATAAATATAGCTCAAGGTTAACTCTTTTAAACAGAGTTAGCAGCTGATATGAACACAATTTCAGCTATCTACATGAATGTCTCCTATCCACCTGCCTTGGCCAGGGGCTGAAATCTCACACTATTATCTCTGGAACTTGGCAAATAAGACTGGTTTCAAATATGAAGCATGAAAGACCAGATGGATCTTCTGGATGGTAGGCATCTAGGTTATAAAATGGTTTTCTAATGTTTATTGCAATTAGGAGATTATAAAACAGCAGTTCAACCAGGCCAATTTCTCCAATGTCCAGCATGCTTTCGTCTGCAGTATAAATTGTTCTATGCATTCCCCTTACCCTAGCACTATTCTAAAACATTTTTTGCTTATGTGTTCCTAGAATCACAGTCTTAGAAACTTTTTATTAGGTGGTAAAAATTAGCATGTATTTCACTTCCATAAAATGTGTAACTTTAAAACATGCTAAGAAACCATAGGCATTTTTTTCCCCACCAAGGGGAGAAGACAGGGCAATTTGTGTTAAGTGACTTGCCCAAGGTCACACAGCTAGTAAGTGATAAGTGACTGAGGCCAGGTTTGAACTCAGGTCCCACTGACTCCAGGGCTTGTACTCTATTCACTGCACTACCTAACCACCCCCATAGTTGAATTTTAAAAGAGGAGTATATTGTTTTTTTTTTTCTGAAGTTCATCATAGGCAGAATAATATTCCTGCCTACAGTGGAAATATTAGTTTCTTCATCTCTCTCTCTCTCTGTGTCTCTCTCTGTCTCTCTCTCTCTGTGTCTCTCTCTGTCTCTGTCTCTGTCTCTCTCTCTCTCTCTGTGTCTCTCTCTGTCTCTGTCTCTCTCTGTCTCTGTCTCTGTCTCTCTCTGTCTCTGTCTCTGTCTCTGTCTCTGTCTCTCTGTCTCTCTGTCTCTCTCTCTCTCTCTCTCTCTCTCTCTCTCTCTCTCTCTCTCTCTCTCTCTCTCTCTCTCTCTCTCATAAATCATAAAATCTTCCATTCTCCATAAATCTGACAGGTAAACTCTTTCTTGCTCTCCTAATTTGTTTATAGTATCAGCTTTTATGCCTAAATCATTTACTCATTTGGAATTTATTCTGGCATATGGTTTAAGATATTAGTCTATGCCCAATTTCTGCCATACTATTTTTGAGTTTTCCTTGCAGATTTTGTCAAAGAGTAAGTTCTCATCCCAGAAGCTGGGGTTTGGGGGTTTATCAAACAGTAGATTGTTATAATCATTGACTACTGTGTCTTGTGTAACTTACCTATACTACTTATCTACCCTACAATTTCTTATACAGTACCAAGTGTTTTTGGTGATTGTTGCTTTGTAAAGCAATTTAAGATCTGGTATGGCTAGGCTACCTTCCCTAGCATTTCTTTTCATTAATTCCCTTGATAATCTGGAACATTTGTTCTTCCAAATGCATTTTGATAATATTTTTTTTCTTTTTTTCTATCTCTATAAAATGTTTTTTTTTTTTTTAATGAGCAGTCAGGGTTAAATAACTTGCTCAACATTACACAGCCATTTATTTCTGGGTTTGGTGCTAAGTGTCAGAGTCCAGATTCAATCCCCAGGTCATCCCGACACTGGAGCCTGTGCTCTTATTCACTGAGCCACCTGGCCACCCCTACATAAAATATGTTTTGGTAGTTTATTTGGTATGGTACATGAATAAGGAAATTAATTTAGGACTAATTGTCATTTTTATAATATTTACTTGGTCTACCCATGAGCAACTGATGTTTATTCAGTTATTTAGATCTGCTTTATTTGATTAAAGAGTGTTTTCTAATTGAGTTCATATACTCCCTGGGTTTGTTTTGGCAGGTAGACTCCCAAATATTTTATAATATCTACTATAGCTTTAAATGGAATTAGTCTATCCCTTGCTGTTGGGTTTTATTAGTAATATGTAGAAACACAGATGATTTATGTCAGTTTATTTTACATACTGCAACTTTCATTAAATTGTTGATCATATCAATTTTTTAGTTGATTCTGTAAGATTCTCTCAGTATATCATCTGCAAAATATGTTATCTTAATTTCTTTATTTCTATTCTATTTCCTTCTTTTTTCCCCTTTCTTATTGCTGAAGCTATCATTTCTAGTACTATATTAGATAAATGTCATGATAATGGATATCCTTTTTTCACCCGCAATCTCATTGGAAATGCATCTAGCTTATTCCCATTACATGCAATGCTTGCCAATTCTTTTAGGTAGATACTAAACATTTTAAGAAATATCCATTTATCCCTATGCTCTCCAGTGTTTTTAATGGAATGGGCCTCCCCATTCTTCTTAAGATTGAAAATTTTAAGAGGAAAATTTGCCACCTTTCACTAAGTTCAAAAAGGACTCTGATCATATAAACTTAGACAGCTGTTTCCACCTTGCAAAGCCTTGGGTCATCAAGCCTTTGAACCTCTCTATGGTGACAATCAACTATATCAAATAACATGGGATGATGAGTATGAAATTTAGCTTAGTTCATGGAAACACAGTAAACCAATATTTAAAACAGAAAGTTTACCATATATAATTTGCTCAAAACCACCCAACTAAAGGAAAGAAACAATTACTTAATTTTTTAGACCATCCACAATTTTGTGTCACCTTATTGCTCCCAAAGTTAATCCTCCAAATCTCATGGTTTGTTTTTGTTTTTGTTTTGATTTGTTGTGTTGTTTTTGACAACTGTCAAGGCTGTTGCAAATTTAAGTGTTTTTACCTCTTAGTTTTGTGGAATTTTGTTCAGAAATTTCCCATTTCCAAGGCTGGTGGTAGAACAGCCAATCGAGGTTCTCAAACAGCTATGTCAATAACCAACAGCTAATAATAAGCAGGTCCATGACCTCTCTGAGAGCCACAGCTTTTAATATTTGGTTTTAGGAATTAAACTTGTGCCAGTGATCCAAGGAAAACTCTACTCTCAGGGGGTGTTTTAATGCCTGTGATTCATATAAGATAGCATCTTGACAAGAACAAAAAAAGTGACTACAGAGTTCTGGGGAGTTTGGAGGACAAGAAAATAGTGGAGGGAAGAGAACAGATTTTATTTTCAATTGTAGTGGAAAATATGACAGTAGAAGAAGTGAAGTAAAATTGGAAAATTAATCTAATTGTAAAAGATTCTTGCAGGACCACAATGAATTGTTCATTAAGACACCAAAATGCTATATTTTACTGAAAGACTATGTAGACAATTGAAAACACAAATATTAAGTATATCTCTACCAAATGACATATAATATACATTTATAAAAGAAAATGAAATAAGGAAAATTGCAAAAGACATTGATAATAACACAACAGTTATAAGAGAGTTCGATATTTCTCTCTCAGAGCTGGATAAATTTAACAGAACGATTTTAAAAAAAAAGAGCAGGTAGCTAGATTCTTGACTAGATTAGAATCTGATCCCAATGACATATCCATGAACATATTAAATCATAAACTTATTTCTTAGGATCCCACAGTATTATTATTATTAAATGATCATTTCTTATTGCATAAATAAATCATAAATAAATGTTGAAAAATATATAATAAAAGTCTCAATGACCATCACATCATAAAATTCATAGTAAATAAAAGATGCATAAGAGAAAGAGAAAGAACTAAATGCAAATGATTAATATTTCTTTAATATTAATTTAATGAGAGATGCCATAGAAAAACATCCCAAATAGAATGAGGTACCATCAAATTTAATGTTTTCCTTCATTCATTTCTGTGCATATAAGCATGTGTTTTTGATACTTATTTTTATTTAAATATTACTACCTATGAACTCATCATGTTCTTCCTCCAAATGAAAGTTTTATTTTGTAACAAATAAGAACATTAAGGGAAAACAAAGCAACACATTGGTCATATCTGCGAATGTATTAATATTGTATCTAAGAAAAAATGTAATATTAAGATATCAAAATAAAAAGCAGCTCTTTAAAGAGTAACAAAAACCAAAACTAAGTATGTGCTCAACTTTTGGAGAGTGGCTGAATAAATTATGGCATAGGAATCTAAGGCATATTATTGTACCATAAAAATGATGAAATGGACAGTTTCAGGCAAAGCTAGCAAGTCTTCTATTAACAAATATAGTGTGAAGTGAGAAGCAAGAGGGCAACTTTTACAAAAATAGCAATATTTTAAAGGAAAATCAAAGCTTTGAAGGGCTATAGAACTCTAATGTATGCAATGGCAAGACAAGATTCCAGAGAACTGAGAATGAAGTACCCTACTCAGATCCTAAAAGTTCAATGATTGATATAATATGCATGATGAGACAGACTTTTTTTTAACATGATCAGTGTGAGAATTTAATTTCATTGGAATATATATTTGTTTTTAAAAGATTTTATTTTTTTTCTTTGTTGTTGCTACTCAACTGGCTATAAGGAATTATGAGGAAAAGAGAAAGGGGAAAAACATGTAAAAAACCAAAGTTTTTAATTAAAAATGAAGATACAAACTGAAGATAATTTTATAAAATACTTTAAAACTGAACATTTTTTTTGGACCTTGGTGGAGAAGGGAAAACACTTCTGAAAATATCTTCATCAAATATCTCAAAGATTCTAACATCCAACGAAATAAATTAATACATAAAAGGTCAAGAATAATTCCCTAATGTATAAAAGGAAACACAAAAAAAGGAGTTTTTAAAAGAATTGCAACTATTAACAAACTTATGAAGTAATTCCTTGAACCAATAAATAAGAGAAATTTAAATGAAAACAGCTCTGAAGTTTCATCCAAACCCCAGCAAACTGACAAATAAGTAAAAGACAGAATAATCAAAATTTTAAAGATTTAAATTAATATTTAATATTAATATATGTTATATATTATTACATTATATATAATATTGTGTTATATGTAAATATATAATATTAATAATAATAAAATACAATTAATAATAAATAAAAAGAAATAAAAACAAAACTAGAATAATCAATTCAAGAGTAGCAACCGAAATATATGTACACTTTGTGGAGATACAAACATTGTGGAAAGCAATTTGAACCTTTGTTGAAAGTGACTAAGTTATGGCTAATTATCTTAAAAGGTGATTAATGTGCCCTTATCTTTTGACCTAGACATTTAACTACTGCAATATACCTTCAAAAAAACAAATTATGCAGCACTATTACCCTGTAAGAAATTTAGTACTATTGCAATTTATGAAAAGATGAATCTCAAAAATACAGAGATGCAAGTGGACTTTTTGAGCTTATATACTCTGAAGTTTTGGACTAATATTATTGCTTGCCCACTTAGCATCTTTCATTGTCTCTTTCTTTAGGATAAAACATAGAAATAAAATAAATATGTAGTCACTCCTTAAATAAAATTAAAAAAAATTAAAAATGCTGTATTTGCTTTTATATACTGTGGCAGTAATTATCCAAGCATCCCCCAGGTGACTGTCAACACGGGTTCTTAGATCTGCTTTTCTAAAGGAAAGCAAGTCAAAATGGGTTAACAAATTTACTTTAATCTTTAAAACACACACACACACACACATATCATTTACCTACTTCAGGGGAAAATGTCAGCACCCTGAACTTCAGAGTATTCAGACGGATTACAAGCAAAAGTTACAAGAAGACAGAGAAACATTTCATCAGACAGGTCTCCAACTGCCTGGCCATTACATCCATATCTAGTCACAATTACCAGAGAGGAAAACACCAACATCTGGGTTTTCAAAGCTGGGGGGGCGGGGGGGCTCAGCGGCTGCCCAAAGTCTCATTTGGTGAAATCACACGACTCCTTGCAAAGTGAGCCCCAAAGCAAAGCCTCACATCAGGGTTTATATAGCCATAGCCTTCTCCTGGCTCAGAGAATGTCACAACCCTCTTGACCCACTGCCCAATCGCAGAGCACCAAGGTGTGGGCATTGCCAAAAACTAAGCCTCCCTTCACAGGATCCAGGCACACTTAAGCATATCAAAGGGCCCTGGAACAGGAAAGATCTTAAATTCCCTTTCCCATAACACACACACAGACACTCATATATATGCATGTAGATATATAGAGATATAATATATGTGTACATGTGTGTATATATAAATTTGTGTATCTATATACATATATAGACACACATTTAAATCACTCTATCTATCTATCTGTCTGTCTATCTATCTATCTATCTATCTATCTATCTATCTATCTATCTATCTATCTATCACCCCTGTACCATGTCTTCAACTTCTTCCAAAACTGAATTCAACCATGCATGGAACCCTATGTTGTAATCCATTCTTATTGGGAAAACTGAAGGCAATGAATCTCTTGAAATCCAGAACTTTTAATTGCAGAGGGTCTAAAGACAATTGAGTATCCATATTGGGCCCTACTATTCAATTCAATTTAACAAATGTTTATACTTCTGTATTATGTGCATCATGGTGGGAGGCTCCTTGGTAGCCAAAAAAAAAAAAAAAGACAGAAATAAAACAATCCCTACTCTCAGAGAACTTTCCTTCTACAAGGATGAGATCAGAGATATTTTATTAACATAGATGAATGTACATAAAGTAATGACAAGATGAAAAGACTATTAACAACTAATGGAATAGGGAAAGTATTCCTTTTTCAGAGGTCAACCTGGTCCTTGGAGAGCTAAGGATTCTAAAAGGCAGAGGCAAGGATGGAAAATCATGGAGATGGGAGATAGCATGTCAGATCTGAAGAACAGGTGCATCAAATGATATAAAATATGGAGGGCTTGAATTTTGAATTGTGGCAGTTAGAGAGCAGAGGTCTTTAAATGCGACAATGAGGAATTTGCACTCTGTCTTAGAGGTAACAGGGAGTCAATAATGATAGTTTTATCAGAGAAAGACCATGGTTCACTCTATGTTTTAGGAGAATCATTTGTGGAGGTGTAAAGAGCTTTGCAAAAAGGTTTTATTGAGTGGTATGATGATTAAATTAAGTGCGTGTAAAAGGCTTGTCTAGCTACAGTGTAGGATTAGTCAATATTATGTTATATAAATTTGTAGCAGATCATATCAGCATAGTTTCATGATTTTTTCTAGTTTCATTCATTCATTCAAAGGGAGACTAAAGAGAGAAAATGCTGAGAGCAATCCAAGGCCCAAGTTTTCAAAGCAAAGATCAATGATAGGATGAGGGGACAAGGGATTAGAGAGAAGACAGTGCAGAGTTGAACCAGTTTAATGAGTGGTTGTAATGGGAATGCAAATTTAAAGATCTTCCCTGCCCGTAGGCTAAAGTGCACCGAAGCCTGGGGTGGGAGGCTTGTTTTTCAGTAGATACTTTTTGATTAGCCAATGGGTCCAAAAGGTTGTTACATTCTCTGAGCCAGGAGAAGGCTATATAAGCCCTGGTGTGTAGCTTTGTTTTGGGGGCTCACTTTAAGAAGTGTTCTGTGATTTGATCTGTATTCTGGGAAGCCATTGTCCAGGGCCCCCCTGGCTTTGAAAAACCCAGATGTGGAAACCCAGATGTTGACTGAGTATGGATGTAATGGTTGGACAGTTTGGAAATCTGTCTACTTGATCTGTTTCTGTCTTGATAATTCTGCCTGTATACTTTGAAGTTCAGGGTGCTGACCTTTTCTCCTGAACAAGGTAAACAATATATGTCTGACTGATTAAAGTAAGCTTGTTAACCCATTTTGAGTTGCTTTCCTTTAACAAAGCAGATCCAAGAACCTGTATGGGCAGCAAACCCTGAGGACGTGCTTGGGGTGCTTGCTGCTACAGTGGTTCAATAGAAGAAAAGAAAAAACTTGTAACCAGTTTGAGGTCCAAGGATTGAAGGTCATGGTGAGGATGAGGGAGAAGTTCAGAGATTGCTATCAAATAAAGGAATTTCAGACATTGTTAATACGGAAATGATGTATTTGTGAGTGGTAGAAAGATCAAGGTTAGGAATATTACTGTGTCTGAAGTGGGGCAGAAAAATTGTTCATGTGAAATGAACAAGTTTAGTAACTGTAAGGTTTGGGTAAAAGGAGAATATGTATATATGTTCAAATTCCTAGTATGAGAGGAGTTGAATATGAGACAAAAACTATTAGCCAGATACTAAAATCTTTGAGGAAAGAGAGTGCCCTGAAGTATGGTAGACAACATATACCAGAATTTTGACTGGGTTTAGATGTGGATTGAGTGAACCTCGGGTAATACATTATAGTTGGAAAGATAGATAGATGATAGATAGATAGATAGATAGATAGATAGATAGATAGATAGATAGAGTAGATAGAGATGTATGCATGCATATGTATATATGTATAAAAATGCATGTGGATATGTTGAATTAGAAATAATATTTCTAAGTAATAGTGAGTTCACTCAGTCCCTAAGTTGCCTGAACTTTCCATGAACCCCAACATATATTGAAAGCATGTTTACTCCCTCAAACTTGCTTGCTTGCATGCTTGCATGCGTTTTGGCCATACTTTAGTTCCAGGGACTAGCCATTCCTGAAACATAAACAAGGCTGTGATGAGAACTGGCTATTCTCTCAGCCTTGAAACTTGATTAATGACAAACCTATGGCCCATGTGGAGTCATCTACACAAGGAAGCTAAGACACAACTGGACCTTAAATCATGCCATTAAAGTTTGGTGCGAAACTTTAGCATTTGGCAGCCTGCCTTCTTTGTTCTTACCCCATAAAAACCCCTGCTTCCAACTGCCTCTTTGGAATCTCAGCCATGGAGAGGACACTCTGCCTGGGACCCTCCCATTTGGGACTCAGAGGCTGAACCCCATGGATTCCCCAGCCATGTTGATCGAGAGTTGGCGCTCCCCCAAATTGGTGATGTTTTCTTTCTCTCCTCTTCCTATTCTTATTTCTTATTTTAGTTATGCTTGCTTTAATTGCACTAGGAATATTGCATTGCTGATGCTGATTTAAGCTTCCTTGTTTCTATATTCAATAAAACTCCTTCCTCTCTTAAGACTGTGTCATTTGTAGGTGCGAATCCGAACCCCATTAATAAAATCTCAAAGCATATGTATATATGTATAAAGATATATGTATACATACAGATTGTATATGTGTACACTGCATGTATGTATACATATATACATCTAGGTATAGGCATGTGTATATGTGTATCTATACACCCATATACTTCTATGCATATGTGCATGTGTATATACATATACACACATGTATATGTATTGAGATGAGAGTGTGAACTTGAAAGTGACAATGAGGAGCAAAGAACTTTCAAACTCCCCAACAATACAAATGAATCCAGAAATGAGTGGAAATACATCCAGTCATGAAAAAGGTAAAGGAGTCTGTGTCATCAGGAGGGAATCAACGTTGTTTTAATTTGCATTTTTCTAATCAATAATGATTTGCATAAATTTTCAATATGAGTATATATAGTTTTGATTTCATCATCAAAAAACTGTTCTGATGAACTGGTTGATTTTAGAAAAAAATACATGGAAAT
This sequence comes from Petaurus breviceps papuanus, assembly GCF_028583685.1. Lineage (NCBI taxonomy): Eukaryota > Metazoa > Chordata > Mammalia > Diprotodontia > Petauridae > Petaurus > Petaurus breviceps. The sequence goes on along the minus strand of NW_027186304.1, from coordinate 10,668,622 downwards.
ACTTTCATGAAAGAATGAAAAGTGAAATGAGCAGAACTAAGAGAACAGTGTATACAGCAACAACAATATTGTTTTGAAAAATAATTGTGAGCAACTAAATTATTCTGAGTATTATAATACTCAAATCAATTACAAAAGACTTATAAAAAAGTTTCTATCTACTTCCAGAGAAAGAACTGATAAATGAAAGTATATATATCATGGTTTTAGTTATATTTATAAATCAGTGTCAAATGGTGGCCTTCTCTACCATTGGGTGAGGAGGAATGGAAGGAGTCAGTTCAGAATTTTATCAATCATATCTCACAAATTTGACAAAATTCTCTATATATTTCAAATGAAAATTTTGCCTGGCTTTTCCCAAACTGCTTATGAGACACACAGAAACATGTGTGACCAATGTAGGGATTTCTCCCTACCCAATGAAGTCAATTTCATGTGCCCAAAGCACATATGTAATATTCAGAGTAAACTTTCCTCTAGGGATGTGGGTGACCAACCCCAAGTTTGCCCTTGGTGGAAGGCTCTCTTCCCAAGCTTATTTCTTTGGTAAGGACATGATATTTTTAGGGGGAAAACTATCCTTTATATTTCACTAATTTTAAGAAGGCTTGTTTGTTCTGCCTTGATATGCCAATTTTAGGAACAGAAAACCTTAGAGATAATACTGATATAGTGAAGAAAGAGGGGCCCATGTCAGATTGATTGTATAAGTGGAGATGTATTAGGAGACTTTAGGTTAACTGGGGGAGTTTACCTATGAAAATCTCTCCTTGGTGGCAAGAGGACAGAACAGTAGATCCTCACACCAAGCCAAGGCCAGGTCAGATATTATATAGAAAATAAAAGAAAGCTTTGTTCCAAGGGTGGTCAAGGGTCACATGCAAATTTCCTATGGGATAATTGAAACATCCTTTATTGTTTATGTTTATTCAAAGTAGTTTACATTTTCTATGGTATGGAGTAATAGGTCACATTCTCATTGTGTATACATTGTATATTTTAACTGAGCTACTTCTGGATGGGAATGTAAGAAGACCAGGGTAATAGGAGATAAAACTGTCTTATACTTGGGTTAAAAAAATAAGCTTCACAAGAATAAAATGTGGATGCTATGGCTTCATTTTTTTTTCTTGAAAGAGATACATGTATTTCAATATACTAATGTGGTTGGTAAAACAATAACAAAAAATGAGGTATCAAGCTGCATTGAGTCACAGTGCCAAGAAATAATGAAGTAAATAGGCAAGTTATAGCCTGGTCAGACTATCTCTTTTCCGTTATTTTCAAATAAGTGGCATGTTTTTAGGAAGTACACAAATTTGAAAATTTTCCAGAAGATAGCAATCAGAAGCTTGGAGTGACTCAAGTTGGGGTCATAAGAAGACTGTTATTTTTATTTATTGTAGGTGTTTAACTCTAGAAAAGAAAGGTAAAGGTGAATCTCTTGACCGTTTCTAGTTTTTAAAAAAAGTTAAAACATCACAGCAAAAGAAATCTAACACTCTTTAGAGCTTGAAGGAACTTGACAGTTAATGTACTTTGGTATCTTTATTTTACCAATAAAATTGTTAAGATTTAGAGAGTTAAGTTGAAACCTTTAATGGTAGAAAAATAACCCAGGTGCCATGATTCTGAGCTCTTTTGAGTCCTGTTTCACTTGTACAAGCCAATCTTTTTTTTCATTTTTCCTATGGAGAGGTTGATAGGAAATACACAAGACAATTTTTTATATAGGTTTTGTTTTTGTGTAATACAAGAGGAATTACAGATTTACCCCAGGTCAAATGTAGTATTTTTCTGGCAGAGACAACCAAAAGCAAAACAAAGGCCTTACTAGTTCTTTCTGAGCTCTACTATTAGCACTGCATAAGGAAGCCATTCCTAAGTAATGGATAGAACTGTAGGATTGATTCCTATGATCACATATCACTTATTCCTATGATCACATATGACCCTGGCAGGATGTCAGAAGTCATCTAATACAAATCAATTTAATATATGAGGGAACTGAAGTCCACGAAGAATGAATGACCAGGAATAGGTCATTCAGTCAACAGAAGGAGTTAAGATTCAACATCACATTCTTTGTCTCAAGAACCAGTGTATTTTGTCACTGTGCTATGCTGTCCCAGAGACAATTTCTTATCCTTGTCATTATATAAGGTTGCCTTCCTCGTTTTCTAAGTACCCATTTGGCTCACACACAAAGGGTAAATGGAGTTTATTGGTTGCAATTTACTTATAATAATCCATATGAATGGAAGGAACACATACTCAACCAAACATACACTCACCAATACCAAAAGCAACACAACACACATTTATCACAAAAATATGACAAATCAGTTCCTGCCTCCTTTCTTGTTATGTCTTTCTGTGTGTTTGTGTTTTATTTCTCATGATCAATATGGAAATATATTTTGCATGGTTGCAAATGTGCAACCAACACAAAATTGTTTACTTTCACATGGAGAGAGGGAGAGAATTTGAAACTGAAAATAAAAAAAAACTTACCTAGTCATGACAAATAACATTTTTTAATATCTTCCCTTCGTCTCCATCTAAAATATTTCTTTCCTATTTCATTAATCATCAATTCCATTTTTACACCCTATATTGCTTGGGATATTTTGCCCATCACTATTTTGTCTACCCCATCTTATTTGGGGAAGAAAAGGGAATGTTGGTGAAAAATTCCTGTTGGTAGCATCTCTTAGGGTTAAGAGTTGTTGGACAAGGAAATGTCTTGGCTAGGCACTTTGTCTCATTGTTCATCTGCAGGCAGTTGATTGCTGACTGTGATTTCCTCTTTGTTACTTAGGGACCCCATTCTCTGCATAATAATCTTTTCTCATCCAGGACTTTCTAAGAGTATGTTGCATGTAATGATCATAAGGCTAAATTCACATTAGAATGAAGGTCTTAAAATGATGTATTCCCCCCTGAACCAGCACCAAAGAACAGCTATTTGTAAGTATGTTAATTTTCTGCCTATTCCTTTCACCTATATCCAAATTAGAATCTTCAATGGAACCATCTAATACAATATCTTGCTATTAGAAAAGCAGTTTTCTTTAAGCATATAATAATAAGAGGACAAGAAACATGTGACAGCATTAATTTCCAAACCTTAGAAATGCCATCTCCCATTTCCTTGAAATGAGTGTTGCATCCTTTGTGGAGACAAATATGAGAAACTGCATGAGTAGACAGTGAAAGAACCATTGCAGTAGTGCTCTTCTATGATGTACGCTCTCTTCAGTGCGTATAAATGGGACAGGCAATACATTCATCAGTGTTTGTGTCAGAGTATTTCTCCTTCTTAAGTAAAATGCTGCATTCCAACAACGCATTTTTGCAGCACAGTTCTTATGACAAGATTGAGAAATTCACACAGAGAGCATTAAAAATAATTATGAATTTAATTTAATATTATCATTTCAGGAGCTTTGTACAAATATATATATACATATATATATATATATATATATATATCCAATTTTAAATGCAGAAATATTCAAATTTGGCTAGAATTAAAGTTACTTATGCCACTTGTATCGAGAATACACTTTGTAGGAACATGGCATATTATGTACAGGAGACACTCAAGAAATGGTTGTAAAAGAAATGAAGTAAAAGGAAGGAAACAAGCTTTTTAATTATTTAAGTAATATTTTACTTTTCCTAATTACTTGCAAAAATAATTTTACCTTTTTTTTTTTACAATTCTGAGTTTAAAATTCTCCCTCCATGAGAAGGTAAACAATCTTATATTGCTAGATATATGCAATCATGCAATATGATTTTCTATTTCAATCATGTGAAAGAAAATACAAGTCCCCCAAAAGACACAAAAAAATAAGTGAGAAACATTATATTTTTATTTAGATTTATCAGTTCCTTTTTTGGGAAGTAGATAACATTTTTCATCTTTACATTTCTGAGGATAGTTGTCATTCAGATTTGATTTTCATATAATATTGCTTTTACTATATACAGCGTTCTGTTCACTTCACTTTGCATGAAGTCAGAAAAGTCTTTCCACGTTTCTGTTGTTGTTTTTTTCACCTGAAATTGTCCTACTAGCTATTTCTCATAGCATAATAGTATTCTCTTGCCATCACATGCCATTGTTTAGTTATTCCCCAATTGATTAACATCTCAGTTTCCAATTTTTGCACATAAGCATGAAAAAACTGTTATGAGATACATATATATGTACATCATTTTCCTTTTCTGTCATATAAGCCAGTTGGAATGGTATGAGGTGGTACCTCAAAGAAGTTCTAATTTACATTTCTCTAATCAAAAACGAGTATTTCATATGATGTACATTTTAAAAAATTTCTTTGTTTGAAAAACTGCTTTTCATAAGCAATTTATCAATTGACAATTTATCAATTGGGAATAATTTGTATTCTTATAAGTTTAATGCAGTTCTCTAGATATTTGATAAATAGGACAATTATAAGAGGAATTTGCTATAAAAATTTCCCCCCAACATTTTACTTTACTTCAAATCTTTTTTTTTCTTTTTCTATACATTGTCTTTTTTTCTTAAATCTGTCTGTTTTTTGTTTTCAACATTCATTTCCACAAGATTTTGAGTTACAATTTTTTCTCTTTCACCTAACCCCACGCCAAAATAGGAAGCCTACTGAATACCCCTTAGCTCAATCTGTTCTCTCTTATATCCTCCTGAATTTCCCCCTTAACTTTCTAGTAGGGCAAGATGGATTCCTATACCCCAGTGCCTGTTTACCATATTCCCAGTTGTACATTAAGTTATATATATATATATATATATATATATATAGTTTTTAAACATTTGTTTTTAAAGCTTTGAGTTCCAGATTTTTTCCCACACCCCATTGGGAAGATAAGCAATTAGATATATGTTGTATATGTGTAGTTACCCCATTTCCATATTTGTTATATTGCGAAAGACTAACTATATTTCCCTCCATCCTATCCTGCCCTCAATTTATTCTTTTTTACCTTTTTACCTTATCAATTAACAAAAATGTTTGCTTCTAACTACACTCTTCCCCAATCTCCTCTCCCTTCTACCATCCCCCTCTTATCTCTTACCTCCCTATTTATTATTATATTATTATTATTATATTATTCAATGAGAATAAGGATTTTCCACTCCCTTTCAGGTTTCTGCTCTTCCCCTCCCTTGTAACAGTTTCTCTCTAGCTTCTTTTAGATTAGATAATTTACCCTAATCTATCTCTCCCTTTCTCCTTCTGCCAATAAATTCTTCTCTCACTTCTTAACTTCATTTTTTGGATTCCATACCTTAATATTCAACTCCTCCTGTGCCCTCTGTCTATGTATACATGAGAATACATATGTCCACACTCACATATATATTTATATACACATACACCCTCCTATACATACCTATATATTATGCAGGTATGTATACATATATTTGTAGTTATACATTCATACACACATATATACTGATATAGCTACACAAATATGTGTATATATATGTTTCAGAATATATATTTCTGTTCCCTTCAAGTATCCTTATACTGATAAAAATCTTATGAGTAACAATAAACATTTTTCCATGTAGGATTATAAATAGTTCAACTTTAGTAAGTTCCTTATGATTTTTTTCTTTTTATCTTCTCATTCTTCTCTTGCTTCTTGTATTTGAAAGTCAAATTTTCTGTTCAGGTCTGGATTTTTCATCAAGAATGCTTCAAAATCCACTATTTCATTGAATGATAGTATTTTCCCTGTAGCATTTTATACAGTTTTCCTGTGTAGGTGATTCTTTGTTTTAGTCTTAGCTGCTCTGCCCTGCAGAATAACATATTCCAAGTCCTTCCATCCCTTTATGTAGAAGCTGCTACCTCTTGTGTTGCCCTGATTGTGCTCCCACAGCCTCAAATTGTTTCTTCCTTACTACTTGTAGTATTTTCTCCTTGCCCTGGGAACTCTGAAATTTGAATATAATATTCCTAAGAGTTTTCTTTTGGGGATCTTTTTGAAGAGGTGATTGGTGTATTCTTTCACTTTCTATTTTGCTCTGTGGTTCCAGAATATCAGGGCAATTTTGCTTGATAATTTCTTGAAAATTGTTGTCTAGCCTCTTTTGTCGATCATGGCTTTCAGATGATCTAATAATTTTTAAATTATCTCTCCTGGGTTTATTTTCAAGGTCAGTGGTTTTTCCAGTGAGATATTTCACATTACCTTTTATATTTTTTTTCATTTGTTCAGATCTATTTTATAGTATCTTGCTTTCTCATAAAGTCATTAGGTTCCAATTGCTCCAAACTAATGTTGAAGCAGTTATTTTCTTCAGTGAGTTTTCAAAATTCATTTTCCATCTGGCCAATTCAGCTTTAGGAACTCTTCTCATCATTGGCTTTTTGGATGTCTTTTGCCATTTGAGTTAGTCTCTTTTTAAGATGTTATTTTCTTCAGTATATTTTTGTGTCTCCTTTAGCTGGCTGTTGACTGATTTTTCATGATTTTCTTGCATCATTCTCATTTCTCTTCCAATTTCTTTCTCCATTTCTCTTACTTGATTTTCAAAATCCTTCTTGAGCTCCTCCATGGTCTATAAACAATTCATATTTTTATTGGAGGCTTTTGATGCAGGAGTTCTGACATCACTGTCTTCCTCCCACTCCATGCCCTGATCTTTTTTGTCCCCCAAAAAAGGATTCTATGATCTGTTTTGATTCTGTTGCTTGTTCATCTTGCCAGCTAACTATTTGTCTTTTGAGCTCTTTGCCACATTTGAACTCTGCTTCTAGAATGGAGAGAATTTTGTCCCAGATCACTGTGTTTTTTAGAGCTTCCAGAGATATTAGGAGGGCACCCTCTCTACAGCCCCCACAAGCTCTGCCTCACTGGCCACATAACTTAGGCCCCCTACCCAAGACCAGGATGCAGATCCAAGCAGGAAAAGGCAAGAGTGATTAGGCTCTGAATGGTCACTTGGTCCCCCTATGATCTGCAGGCTAGGAGTTCCTGAGTCAGCCTCACAGGGAAGTTGCTGTTCCTTTGTTGCTTCTCACCCTGGGTGCAGGGACCTGACCACAATCTTATTCCCACTCTGTTCCAACATTTATGGGTTGAGAAGTCTGGAAACAGCCACATCTGCTAGTGATTCACTCTCCTGAAGTCTGCTATGGCCACTGCTGGTTAGGGCCACCCTTAGGCCAGAAATGTGCAGCTTACTTGGGGCTGTGCTGGGCTCCAAGCTCAGTGTGATAGACCTTCCTGTCAGCCTGCTAGGCTGTCTTCAGCAGGAGATTTGTTTCTCTCTGTCACTTTATGGGTTCTGTAGCTCTAAAGTTTGTTTAAAGTCAGTTTTTCACATGTATTGGAAGTGATTGGAGTGTGAAATCTTGCCAAATTAATACTTCTACTCCACCATTTGGGTTCCTACTTCTAATCTTTAGGGCATTAATTTCATTAGTTCAAAAACTTTTAAAATTTAATATAATTAAAATAATCCTTAACATATTGTGTAATGTTATCCATCTCTTGTTTGGTCATAAATTTTCCATTCTCCATAGTTCTGACAAGTAAACAAATTCATCCTGTCCTAATTTGCTTATAATATCACATTTTAAGTCTAAATCATGTGCCCATTTTAACTTTACCCTGGCACCTACTGTGTGTGGTTGGTTTCTACCTATTTTCTGCCAAACTATTTTCAGATTTTCCAATCAATTTTCATTATATAATGAGTTCTCCCAGAAGCTGTTGTCTTTGGGATTATCAAGCAAGAGATTATCATGGTCATTTAATACAGAGTAGTGTGTACATAATGTATTCCACTAATCAGCAACTCAATTTATTTCTTAGGTTGTACCAGATTGTACCAGATGATAACCAGTTTTTGTGATCTGAGGTATGGTATACTGGGCTATCTTCCTTCAGATTTCTCCATTGATTCCTTTTATTATTCCAGATGAATTTTGTTAGTTATTAAATATATTAATAACTTTTTGGTAGTTTACTTGGTATGTCACTGCATACTTGAATTGAATAGGTAGAAATACCATTCTATTACACTGGGTTTGCCTAACCTTGAGCAATTAATATATATATTTTTCTATTTATTCAGATATGACTTTTTTTGGTTGAAAAGTGTTTTCTGTGTTAATACAGTTTCTGGATTTGTCTTAGCATGTAAACTCCCAAATATTTTATATGGTCCAATTATTTGAAATAGAATTTCCCATTCTAAATCTTGCTTCTGGGATTCATCAGTAATATGTAGAATTTCAAATGATTTATGAGAGTTTATTTTATATGCTGTGATTCACATAAAGTTTTTACCCCTTTCAACTATTTTAGTTGAAAGCATTCTTGATGCATACCATCATATCATCCATGAAGAATGATAGTTTTGTGGCTATTGACTAGTTGAATTGCTTCAATTTATTTTGCTTTTTTCTATAGCTCTTTTTCTTGCTATAGCTGTTTAATAACAATACTGAATAATAGTGGTGTTGAAGCATATTTCTGCTTCACCTCTGATGTAAATACGAAGGCTTCTAACATGCCCTTTGCAAATAATGCTTTCTGTTGCATTTCTATAGATATTATTGAATATTTTAAGGGAAGTCACATTCATTCCTGTGCTTTTGTAATGGCAAGCAAAGTAGGATTTGTTGTTGTTGTTGCTGTTGTTTTTTCTAGATTGAGTCTTAGCCAATCAATTTCTTTGATTGAATCAAGAGTCTTTGATTGGAAACAACATACATTGTATTGCTTGGAGGGATAGGGCAGGGTAGAGAGAGGAGTAGATTTGAGGAAAGAAGCTGACATGAGCAGGCTAGTGGAATTTGCTTGTAGGAAGACCTAACAGAAAAACATGTTTGTGATGTCAGCACTCTGTCTTTTGATCTTTATTTATATCTCAGAGAGAAGCCATATTTGTTTATCTTTTTAAGTGAATTGAGCTGAAGAACAGACATCTCTCACAGGAAGGAGGCTTAGCCTAAGACACTTTAGAGAACTGTTAAAGTGAATTGAGATGATGGTATTGGTGATATCTTCTAACTAAACATCGTTGTAGTTCTGTTTAGTTTTGTTTTCCTAGAAATAGAAGCTGTGGGGAGGAAGCCCTAGAACTGGCTGTCAGGCAGGACCTTGTAATGGAGCAGTCCTTGTGAGCTGAGATATGAAGCAGGAGCAGAGAACTGCTATGTGTGAATACAGGTGAGAGTTGGGAGTGGCCAGTTGACAAAGGAAGAGACACGAGGTTCAGAACTCAGTCTCAAGTCGAGATGAGAGAGGACTTTATTAGGACAATTTGTGTTCATTGAGGAGATTATGATTTAGTGTGACCTAGGGGTAGAGAGTGTTTTTATTTTCTGCTACTTCTTAAGGCTGTGTTATTCTAATGAAGAACCTAACCTGGGTCCCCCTGATTTTGGTGATAAAATGATATATACTGTGCAATGTGTTGTCCTAGGGAAGACACTAGCCTGGAACTCCCTAATTGTGTAAACAAGTGTTTCGGGGAATATTACTGAATTCAATTGTATATCAATTCACCATATTATAGAGAGTATTATGATAGATAGATAGATAGATAGATAGATAGATAGATAGATAGATAGATAGA
>NW_027186304.1:10653166-10658993 GCF_028583685.1 Petaurus breviceps papuanus | reverse complement strand
AGATAGATAGATAGATAGATAGATAGATAGATAGATAGATAGATAGACAGATAGATGGATACATACATACACACATAGATACATGCATACATAGATACATATATTCATAGATGATATTTTTTGCATAAGGATGCTGCTGTGAATGTTATGCTTTATTGAATAATGATTAGTTTATTGATGAATAAGTAGAGAGTTCATTATACTATGCAATGAGATCCATGAAATTATTCAGAGAAACATTCCTTGTTTGCTACCATGTTTTTTTTTATAATAAAAGAAATTTTCAGAACATTTGAAAATAGATGATTGTACATGAAACTGCAAATCTACTATAAATAACTTTCTATTTTTTCAAATACACAGAAAAAAATCATGAAATAAAAAAAAAACTCTTACCTCATTTGTCCCTCATAGATGGCTATCATTATATACAAATAGGCATGTGTGTATGTGTGTGTATGTGCATCTTTGTGCATGCAAAATTATTCTAAATATACATCTATTTATCAGTAATTTTCTGGATGCAGATGGTGTCTTTCTTCCTATGTCCTTTATAGTTAATTGTGGTATTTGTAGCAGACAAAATAACTTATTCTTTCAAAGTCTTTCTTAAAATGATGTTGTTGCTACTGAATAAAATATTATTAAGCCAAGCCAAAGCAGCTCTCCTGAGGACTGCTGCTGTGATAACATTAAGGTTCTATACACATAGTATAGTGAACTCTCTATTCAGCAATAAACTAAAGCAAAACATTCACAGAGACCAGAAGACAACATTCACAATGCTATATCATAACAACTTATTGCTAAAGTGGCCACATAGTGTTAAATAAGTTATATCATTCAGTAAGTCACAATCTGAATCAAGCACTATAAAGTACCCATCTAAAGTCTTCTTTCATCTTGAATGGGGACTGGTTTCCAATCATTCTTAACTCAATAATACTTAAGAAACAGTCATCCTTAATGAAGTACAAAGTACAAAGGTCTTCCACCCCCAATGAACAATACATCACAATCTTTTCAGTCAGCACTAAGTACCCAAGCAAAGTTCCTTCCACCTTGCCTGTGACTGACTTCAAAACTCCATGGTTTTACTTTCATGCTCCCAGCTCTTGATTGAATTCACCCAACTGTCACCTGGGTTAACAGGTAAGGAGCTCCCAGCTCCTGGTACATAAACTAGTCCAGCTCCTCATCCAGTTCCCAGTTCACCTTCTAATTCTGCTCCACACATCAAGCTTAGCATTGTTACAACAATACTGACATGCATTGCCAGCACTATCATCAATTCATTTTCTGCCTGTGAAATCAATATAGACAGAGCAGACAAATAAAGTACCACCACCAGAGGCATCCTTTCTCATAGTTCTGCTAGTCCCAGTTTGTGCTCAAGCTTTTATATAATCAGTTACTTCCTGTTCTGCCCCTTCCTCTTAAGTCCTTTTTCCAGTCCTCTTACTGTGGACTTCACAGCTTCTATTTCTAACAAAGACTTTATATAATCACAGGTGCAGCTGAAAGACACCTGAGTACCTGAAACAAGGAGTCAAGCACGATTTTGTTTGCCATTACAAATGCTATCTTGTTTCTGCTTATTTCACTCTTCATTATTTTTGCAAATCCATCAATGATTTTTTTATCATTGAGCTAATAATTTCTTATAGAAAAATAGTATTCTATCACAATCATTTAATATAACTTTTACAGTGAATCCCCAATGAATGGGCATCCCTATAATTTCCAGTTATTTGCCATCATATAAAGAGCTGTTATAAACAATTTAGAACATATAGGTTCTTTTCTTTTTTTTCTCCTTAATCATTTTTGGAAATTAACCAAATGGTGGTATTGCTGAGTCAAGGGTATAGGGAGTTTAATAACTCTTTGGATATAATTCCAGATTGCTCTCCAAAATGGTTGGATCATTTTAAAATTCCACCTAAAATGAATTAGTGTACCAATTTTCCCACATTTTCTCCAACATTTGTTACTTTCCTGTTCTATCATTTTAGCTAATCTGTTGGATGGTTATTGATATCTTGGTTGTTTTTTGTTTGCATTTCTCCAATCAATAATAATTTGGAGCAATTCATATTACTATAAATTGTTTAGGTTTCTTCATTGGAAAACTGCCTATTGATATATCACTTTGAACATTTATCAATTGGGGAATTACTTATATTCTTATGAATAAAGAAAGTTCTAATTATTATTTTGAATTTCACTGCATCTTATTTTTATTCACTATTTTTCTACTCATCCATTCTTTTAACCCATCCGCATTAACTTATTTTTTCCACTTACCCTATTATTCCTTATTTTACCCACCCCTCTATAATCCTCTTTATTATCTTCTACTCCCACCCTTGCAATTTTATTCTATAGACTCTCTCCAAAGGCCATCACACACCTAATACATGATTTTTTTCAACTGGTTAGAAGCTCAGAAAAATTCTAAACCTCAGAAGTACACTTTTTGTTTTCTTCAACCCAGGGCAATTTATGAGATTAAGGTTTCAACATTATCAGCCCTACACCTTGACCTGTTTCTGCTGCATTAATGCAATCAATGCCCAATTTTGTGAGGTAACTGCTCCTTTTTACCTTTTAATACCATTTTTTTTTTTAGAATTACCCCATCACACAAAATTCAAAAATAACTTTTCTTTCCAAGTACCATAGTACCATGTTTCCCCGATAATAATACAGTCTTACTTTTTTTTTGAAAGAAAAACACCAGAGGGCTTATTTTCAGAGGAGGGCTTATGTTGTCCTGCCTCAGCTCTCCTCCACGGCATTGCTCTCAATGGCACCAGCAAGCAAATCACTGGGGAAGAACAGGATGACGCGCTCACTGCTGCAGCTCTGATTGGATGCAGCTCGGAGCGCGGAGTGCATTTCACCCGGGGCGGGGGGAGGACAGTGCATACAGAGGGTACCGTAATGTAGTGTGTAGCACAGGGGCTCACTTTCACTACAGTTGCAATCTCAATAGGGCTTATTTTCGGGGGAGGGCTTATTTTAGAGGAATCTTACACAGTAAGGGGAGGGCTTATTTTCAGGATAGGTCTTATTATTGGGGAAACATGGTAATAACAGTTTTAAGAAGACTGATAAATATTTTATGAATCGTAAGTAATGAGTCATTAATGATTTCCTTATATTTTTATGGATCTCCTATTTTCTGCATTTTAAAAAATAGAAATGGGTGCTTTATTTTGTAAAAAAAATTTGCATTTATTGAGAAATAACAATTTTTATTTGTTTTGCTATTGATATGGTTAATTATCCTGATAGTTTTCCTGACACTTAACCAGCTCTGCTTCTTGATAAAAAGAAATAGAGTGTATGATCCTTGTGACATCTTGTTGTAATCTCTGTGCTACTATTTTATTTAATTTTATTTCATCAATATTTATGAGAAAAATTTCTCTGTAGTTTTCTTTCTCTGTTTTTGCTCTTCCTGGTTAAAGTATAAGCAAGATACTTGTGTCACAAAGATGGAGAGAAGTATTTTATTTCCCCTTCTAATGATCTGGGCAATTTACATATTTTTTTTTTGTAAATATTCATCCAGTTTGCTTAGTTTATTTGATTTATTCTACATATAATTGGACAAAACATCTGATAATTACTTTAATTTCTTCTACATTTTTGGTAAATTAACACTTTTAATTTTTGATATTGATATTTTGCTTTTCTTATTTTTAATCAAATTCACTGTGTTATCTAATTTATTTTTCCCCATAAAAGAAGCTCCTAGTTTTATTTATTAGTTCAATGATTTTCTTACTTTCAGTATTATTCATTTCTCCTTTGAATTTCAGGATTTCCAATTTGACATTTATTTTGGTATATTTAATTTTTCCATTTACTTGATTTGTTTAGTTGTATGGGCAATTCATCTTCTTTTTCTCTATTTTATTTTTGTAAGCATTAAAAAAGGTGAAAATTTTCCTAAAAATGATTTGACTGAATCCCATTAATTTCATCATGTTTTCTCATTATTTTCATTCTCTTTAATTATTGTTTCAATATAATGACAATTTCTTCTTTGACCCATTCATTCTTTATGATCAGATTAGTCTCCCATTAATTTTTAATGCATCTTTCCACTGTCATTTATTACATGTATTTTACTGCATTATGATCTGAAAAGGATATATTTACATTTCTTCTTCCCCACCTTTGGTTGTGAAAATTTTATGCCCTACTACACAATTAATTTTAGTGGAGGGGATATAGACTCCGAGTGAAAGGTAAATTCTTTTCTATTCTCATTAAATTTGGCCAAGATGCCTATCATATCTAACTTTTCTGAAATTTTATTGACATTTCAAAATTATTTCTTGGTTATTTCTTTTTTGGGGAGTGGGGATGGGGTGTTAGACTTACCTAGTTCTCAGAAGGGAATATTGAGGCCCCTTAATAGTATAATTTCACTATTTCCTACTCTAAGTCATTTAATTTTTCCTTTAAGAAATTAGAGGCTTTGTCAGTTGGTGGATATATGTTGATTACAGCTTTTAGCAAATTGTAGTTTCCCTGTTTATTCTTTGAATTAGTTCTTTACTTATTTTTGCTTTGTATGAGCCCATGAACTTTGCTACTTTATTTTAACTGACCCAAAGCATCACAGATTATGCTCAACCCCCCATTTTTTTTTATTCAAGGCATGTTCTCTCTACAGCAAATGTTTCTTAAAATCAACATATTGTAGGATTATGATTTATTTTTTAATTAGCTTTGTCTGCTTCCATTTTTTTCCATTTCCATTCATATTCGATTAGGATTGCTGTTCATTTCCCTGCATGCTATTCTCCTCCTCCTCCCCCTCTTTATCCTTTTCCTCTTTTTCCTACTCCTCTTACTCCTTCTTTTTGTTATTGTTCTCTCCCCTGTCTCTCTCTCCATTTTTTCTATCATCCTATCAAAATCCTAAATCACTCTATCAATAAATAATTCTTAAAACTATCCTAACTGTGATAAATTTGTTAAGACCTAGAAGTATCATCTTCCCAAGTAGGAATGTAAATATTTTAACCTTATTGAATTCATTATGTTTTCTCTTGCTTGTTTACCTTTTTATACTTCTCTTGAGACTTGTATATGAAAATCATATTTTCTGTTCAGCTCTAGTCTTTTCATCAGAAGTATGTGAAAATCCACTTTTCCTAAAAAAAATGCTGACTTGTTTGATTAGGTGATTCTTGATTCTAATTAAGCTCCCTCCTTTCCAATTTCATGCCCTCAAATCTTTTAAGGAAGAATTTTCTTAATCTTTCATTAACTGGACTGTGGCTCCATGAAATTTGAGTTGTTTTCTTCTTGCTACTTGCAATATTTTCTCCTTGACCTTAGAACTCTGGAATTTGAATAAAATATAACTGGCATTTTTCCTTTTAGGATCTCCAACTCCTAAAGGAGTTGATTAATGGATCCTTTCAAATTCTATTTTCCCTCTGGCTCTAGAATACCAGGTCAGTTTCCCTTGATAATTTCTTGAAAGATGATATTTCATCACTCTTTTTTAATAATGAATTTCTGGTAATCAAGTTTTTTTGTTTTCTTTTTGGGTTTTTCTTTTGCACTTAATAGTATTTGTTTCCAATTACATGTAAATATATTTAATTTTTTTTAAGATTTTGCATTTCAATTTTTTTCCCTCCCTCCTTCCCTAAGATAGCATGGAATCTGACATATTTTATATATTTACAATCACAGTAAACATATTTCCACATTAGTCATGTTGTGCAAGAAGAATCAGCATAAAAGTAATATATATATATATATATATATATATATATATATATATATATATATA
>NW_027186304.1:10615902-10653156 GCF_028583685.1 Petaurus breviceps papuanus | reverse complement strand
ATATATATATATATATATATATATATATATATATATATATATATATAGAGAGAGAGAGAGAGAGAGAGAGAGAGAGAGAGAGAAGTAAGAATTATGACTCAATCTACATTTAGACTCCATAATGGTCCATAAACTAGGGAGTCTGAATGCAGATTGAAGTATATTATTCTCTGTCTCTCTCACTGAGACCCAAACCAGGAATTCAAATCATCATAGTAGCTATAGAGTTGGCACATGTAGTTAATTCAGTAAACACCCACATCCTTCAAAATAAAACAGGTACCTGAGGCAAAGGTCCTCCTCTCCTCATTCATGGCAAATGCTCAGTGTTCACCCAGCTGGCTCCCAGCAGCTCTGGTCCCCCACAGTTCCTGTCCCTGGCAGTCCTAAGCAAGAGTAGTTAGCAGAAATTCTCGCTAGCTCAAAAAAGGAGTTCATGCCACCACTGACACTGCTGCCATGCTTCCAGTCACCACATGCAATCTAGCTTGGCTCCAGCTTTGTCTTGCCCCACCCCTTCCTGCTTTGTCAGCAAGTTCAAGGGGCATGGAAGATCTTCAAATCCCATAACCATTACACCCAGCTCATATTTTGCCAGGAGTTGGGGACTGACAACTTGCCTTCTCTGCTTGTTCTGGATCCCGCATATTTGGCCTATTCTGCTACTACTCAATTGATCCAGGATGGAGAAACCTTAGTTGGTGATCTATACTATTGCTCAGAATCTCCCACTGGCTTGTCCAGATTAAGTCTGTGATGGGCTGTTTTTCACTTTAACCCAAGTGAGACAGACCTTTTCTTAAGTGCTGGTAAGATATCTCAAGCTGGAAAATTATTTCACTCCATTGGTGTGTATGTGTGTGTGTGTGTGTGTGTGTCTGTGAGAATTGTGTCACTCTAGAATCCATTTAGACATATGATTTAATATTTTTTCTATAGGAAACTCTGTAGAGCTCAGGGAAATTCCTGGCTTCTCTCCACCATCTTCTATAATCTTTTGATCTTCAAATTGTATATACTTTTTTATAATTTCGCTGAATATGTCATTGAGATTTCAGTATTTACTATCAGTTTTCACTTTTCCTTTAGTAGGTAAGTTAACATTCACAATTTAATTTCCATGGAAAGCTATTTCCAGGGTTTTTTTTTTTTTTTTGTTAAAAGATAACCTCTAGTACCATTAGTGATTCTTGATAACATATAAAAAAAAGAACTTTCCTTGCTTTCTCTAAGTCAATTTCCTAGCAGCTGGTCTGCATGTCATTTGATTTTTTTTTAATTAGGCCACTTAACTCTAACTCATTTCCTTGAAGTGCTTCTCCTGGTGTTTCATGACAATGACTGATCTTTTTTTTTCAACCCCTTAATAGTAAACAAAATGGTATTTTGCTCCTTGTTTCAGTTATTCAAGTGTTTCTGAGCCTCACCTTTGATTATATCAAGCCTCTGGTGGAAACAGTATTCATTGTGTTTCCCTTAATAGATCTATGAGAGTCTGGAGACCTTCCCTGCCCTTAATAGGCCTAATGTCATCACATGGAGCCCTCAGTGGGAGGAACTTGCTGAAAGAATATAACAGGAAGGATGCAATGGGAAGGGGGAAACAGGAAGAAGCAGAGCATATAAAAGCTCAAGCATGAGCTGAGACCAAGCAGAACTGAGAGGGAGAAGACTTGTGGTGTCGGTACTCTGTCCATCTGTTCTGTCTGTGTTGATGTTACTTTTTTTTATTTTTGCTTTTTGGAGGGCAATTGGGGTGAACTGACTTGCCCAAGGTCACACGGTTAATTTTTGTGTCTCAGGCCAGATTTGAAATAAAGTCCTCCTGACTCCAGGGCCGGTGCTCTATTCACTGCGCCACCTAGCCACCCCAATGTCGATGTTACTTTGCCAGACAAAATCACTCTGTCTGTTGATTTGTGTTGATTTCACTGACAGAAAGTGAATTGAAACGTTAGTGCCAGCAATGTGGGTGAATATTGTTTTAACTCTGCTAAGCTTCATGTGTGTAAATATTGTTATTCTTCTATGAAGCTTTGTCTTACCAGAGACAGAAAGTCCAAAGGACTTGGAGCGGACTAGTGACGGTGAGCTTAGATGTGGAAGAGGAGTGTATGCAGCAGCCGGAGAGCGAGGACGGACTCCCTGTGGATCCAGGAAACAGCGAGAGCTGGGAGAGTGGAATAGGAGCCACGGAGTCTGGAACCAAGCCTCAGTGAAGGTGGGAGGACTTTTACTTGGATCCTTAGTGCTGACTGATGAGACTATGACTTATTGTGACCTAGGGCTTGAGACTTTTGTACTTGCCACTACCCCCTTAAGGATGATTTGGATTAAGAATGATTATAAGCCATCCTTCAATTAAGATGAAAGAAGACTTTAAATCGGTACTTTATATTGATCAAGAAAATTGAAACTTACTAAATGATATCTGTTTTTTTACACTATGTGGTCACCTTAGTAATAAGCTATGTTATATTGTTGTGAATGTTTTGCTTTACTTTATTGCTGAATAAATAGAGAGTTTACTATACTATGAAGTCAGAACCTTAAAGTTACTCATAGCAGCCGTCCTCAGGAAGGCTGCTCATGTTTGGCTTCACAATCCCACATAGAAAGCAGACTAGAAGTATTTATATTTTATGATATGCTCTTACAGTATTCTTTCATAAAGCAGCTTTATCTTTATCTTTATTTATAGTATCATGCTCATTCATCTGACACTGCGGTGGCAACACAGCAGTGCTATTCGGTGAGTGACCTTCCATTGTGGGTGACACTATCCCTCTCTTATGGTTGACTCTCCATCCTCCCAAGGCTGCTCCACTGCCTCTGCTGCTGCTGTTATTTCATATAAAAGCAGAGATTTGAGGAGAGTATATATATATATATATATATATATATATTTCTTTTTAATGATTAATGGAAAAAGAAATCAATGGATAGAAAAAAAACATTTATCAATCACAACTATAAATTTGAATCAGGTGAACTCACCCATAAAAGGAAGAAGATAGTAGAATGGATTTGAAATCAGAATCTGACAATATGTTGTTTATAAGAGGCAGTTTTGGAAAATTATGTACACAGATTTAAATAAGGAAGATATTTATTATATTTCAATTTAAAAAGAAGCAGGGGAAATAATCATGATCCCAAGCAATGCAAAAATAAATAAACAAATAAATAAATAAATAAATGAATGAATAAATAAATAAATAAATAAATGGACCAATTAGAAGGAATAATCAAAGAACCTAATAACCAAAATTGAAAATTGAAAAACCAAAGAAAAAATTAACACAATCAAAAGTTTTCTTTTCAAAATGAACTAATGAATACAACTCACTAAAAAAAAAAAAGACAATTCAGTGATTATTTTGACTTAAAAAAAAGAAAATTATTAAACAGAAAAGAAAGGGGTGGGTGCACCACTAATGAAGATGAAATTACATAAAATATTAGGTAATTTTGCCCAAATATATGTTAATCAAACTAAGTCTTATTTCCAGAGAAATTTCAGGATTTCCTGGCTCCGCTAATGAAATATTCCCCTATTGTATACTATTATTTGAAAGGATACAGGGCAGATAAGCAGGAGGATGTATAACCTTGTTCAGATGTAGAGAACTTTTAGGGTCCCTTGACCCTACTGAAGGAATATTCCCCTGCCCTATACAATTATCTACAAACTTATGGGGCAGATAAGCAAGAAGGAATGTAATCTTTTTTTTTTTTTTTTATGCCTCCAGGTATGGTCCTATGATATTACCCTAATAAACAACTAACCTTAAGCAAGGGTAAATAGTAAACAAGATCAAGGTAGGGTCCTTATACGTTGTCTGCATTCTTTTAGGGTGTGTACATTCTTTTTGGTCACATAGACCTTCTGTCAGGGAGCATATAAACTCTGTGATCCCCTTGTATCTTGGTTCTATATGAAATGCTGTAATAAACAGACTAGTGATTACACCACTGTCTCATTGTTTTCACCACTTGCTAGCCCAACAATTGTGCTGGCCACAGTACTTATTGGAATGGATAAATACTTATAAAAACATAAATTACTCAGACTAAAAGAAGAGGAGATACAATGCTTAAGTATCTTTATCTTAGAAAAATAAATTTGACAGACTAAAAATGAACTCCCTAAGGTGAGAAAAACCCCAGGACTAGATATATTTGCAAACAAATTCTGCCAAACATTTAGATCACAACTAAAAGTGCATAATTTGTTTGAAAATAGGGATAATTTAGCAAATTTCTTCTATAACTTATATTTGATTTTGATATCCAAATAAGGGAGAATAGAAAAGATTATATCTAGATGTATTTTTGTCTGTATTACCAATTTCCTTAATGAACATATAAATATTCAAAGATTTTAAATAAAATAAGGGTACTATGGCAATTTAAAACAAGTATCATATACTATGACCTGGCTAGATTTCTATTGTAATGCAGGGCTGATTCAATCTTAGGAAAATCATATCAATAAAAAAAAAAATCATAGGGTCATATCAACAGATGCAGAAAAAAGCTTTTGACAATATAAATTCATTACCTTATAATTAACAGAAAGCATAGGAATAAATGAAACATTTTAAAAGAGAGTAGTAGTATTTCTCTAAGACCACAGGCAAATATTATTTGTGAATAATGTGTGTACACACACACACACACACACACACACACACACACACATATATATATGTGATGTGCACCATCACCTTTATGATTTAATATTATACTAGAAAAATATGATGGAAGAAGGTCTAGTATAAAACAGATCTTAAATTATATGATAAAGTGTGACAATCATCAAAATAATTTTATATAAGGTATGAAATAGAGTGGTTGATCTGTGAATAGATTAGGTACACAATGTACAGAAGAAAATGAATACAGATAACATCTGATAAATCAAAGGATCCTATCTATTGGGGCAAAAACTCACTATTTGACAAACAAAAAAACAAAATCTGTGAAAGCTGGAAATTAGTCTTACAGAAATATATTATAGATCAACATCTTATACCCGATGCCATTAGAAGCCTAAAATTTTTCACATTATTTAAACCTAAAGGGTGATGTCTTAAGCTAACTACAGGAGCATTATTTGTCAGAAAATGGATGGGGAAAAGCTCATGACCAAACAACAGAGAATACCACAAGTGGTAAAAAATAGCTAATTTTTATTACACAAAATTAACTTTTTTTTGCATAAACAAAAGCAGTTCAGTCAAAATTAGAAGAAAAACAGAAAATGGGGGAGGTACATAATTTCTCTTATAATAGTCTAATTTTCAAATATATTATGGGTCAGGGCAAATTAGGAAAAATAAGAACATGCCTACACAACCTGTAACCCGCAGGCTGTAAGCAGCCTACAGGCCCGCCAATGGATTTCAGTCTGCCCACCAAAAATGTGGAGGATATTTTCCTTTCATTTTGGGGGGTGGCCTGAAATCCTTTGCCAAACTGCAAGTAACCAATGCTGACCCAAATAAGAATCATAATCTATTGATAAATAATAAAAAATATTAACCATAGTTTTTGGGAAAAAGAAAAACATCAAAGTTATCCATAATCACATTTTAAAAAATACTCAGTATATCAGTAATAATATGTGAAATACAAATTAAAACAACTCTGAGGTATCACTTCACAAACATCATATTGATCGAAATGGCCCAAAAGGAAAATGACAAATGCTGGAGGGGATGTGGAAAAATGGTTACACATAGACTCTTGATGGAATTTGTGAACTACCCTAAAATTCAGTAGAAAAATCTGAAATTGAAGATGGCAGTGTAGAAGCAGGATCTCCTGCCGGCTCCAGCTTCCACCTTCATCAATCCATGTAAAAGGGGACTCTAAACAAACTTTGGAGCTGCAGAATCCACAAAATGACACAAAGAAGCTAACCCCCCACTGAGGGCAGCCCGGCAAGCCAGCAGGAATCAGCCAGAACAGTGCTCTGGGAGCTGAGCCCAGCCCCAAGCTGAGGCTTTAGCCACAGGGCAGACCTGACCAGCCACCAGCCAGAGGTACTCCAGATCAGCAGCAGCTGTGGTCGTTTCCAGATTTACCAACACGTAAAGGTGAAGTACAAAGTGAGAGGTCAGTGCAGTCTGGACTTTGGGACCCAGTAAGTGGGAGTGTGCAGTGAGAAGCCACTGAGATGCTGGCACAGTCAGCCAGTGCCTCTTGGCAGCTTCAGCTCCTGACCTGCAGAGTGTAGGGGGAGCAAGCGACAGTCTGAGGGATAATCGCTCTTGCTTTAACCTGCTTGGATCTGGATTGCAGTTTATGTTTGAGGTCCTGGGCTGTGTGTCCAGGTTGCCAGAGCATGTGGAGACCTCAGAGAGGGAAGCCATCTAATACCTTTGGCAGCTGAGAAAACCCTAGAATTTGGGACGAAAGCTCCCCTGTCTGGTGGCAGAGTCCTACTGTGGCAAAAAGCCCAGGGGTCAAGTGACTGAGGGGTGACATGACCAGGCAAAGGAAACAAAGCAGACAGAAGATTCCAACATTTGACTCCTATTTTGGGGACGAAAAGGAGCATAGCGTTGAACAGGAGGAAGACAGCAAAGTCAGAACTCCTTCACCAAAAGCTTCTAAAGAAAATGCAAGCTGGTTACAGGCCATAGAGGACCTTAAGAAGAAGATAAGAGAAATGGAGGAAAGATTGTGAGCAGAAATGAGAAGGATGCAAGAAAATTATGAAATTAGAGTCAACAGCCCAACTGAGAAAAATAACACTTTAAAAATTAGACTAACCCAAAAGGCAAAAGAGGCTCAAAAAGGCAATAAGGAGAAAAATGCCTTAAAAAGCTGAATTTGCCAGATGGAAAAAGAATCTCAAAAGCTCAATGAAGAGAATCATTGCTTCAGAATTAGATTGGAGCAAATGGAAGCTAATGACTTTATTAGAAATCAAGATGCTGTTGAACAGATCCAAACAAATGAAAGAATAGAAGGCAATGTGAAATATCTCATGGGAAATACCACTGACCTGGAAAATAGATGCAGGAGAGATAATTTAAAAATTATAGGACTACCTGAAAGCCATGACCAAAGTAAGAACCTAGAAATCATCTTCCAAGAAGTCCTCAAAGAAAACTGCCCTGATGTTTTAGAAACAGAGAGCAAAATATAGGTTGCAAGAATACACCAATCACCTCCTTAAAAAGATCCCAAAAAGAAAACTCCTAGGAATATTATCTTCATGTTCCAGAATTCCCAGATTAAGGAGAGAATATTACAAACATCCAGGAAGAAACAATTTGAATGTTGTGGAAACACAATTAGGATAACACAGTATCTGCCTGCTTCTACACTGAGGGACCAAAGGGCTTGGAATATGATATTCCAGAGGTCCAAGGAGCTGAAGTTAAAACCAAGAGTCACCTACCCAGCAAAACTGAGTATCATGTTTCAGGAGAATATATGGTCATTCAGTGGAACAGAGGACTTTCAGCCATTCTTCCTGAAAAAACCAGAGTTGAATAGAAAATTTGACATTGAGATACAAGAAGCAAGAGAAGGATGAGAAGGTAAACAGGGAAAAGAAATCATAAGGAACTTATCAAAGTTGAACTATTAACATTCCTACATGGAAAAATAATAATTATAACTTATGAAACTTTTCTCAGTAGTTGAAGGAAATATATATATATATATATATATGCATATATGTCTATATATGAGGGAATATGGGCATATGAATACATATGTGAATGTGTGCATATATGATTACAGTTATACTTAGAGGGCTGTAGCAGCTAGCACCCCAGCATCCCCAGGGTCGCTGCCACCACAGATTCTTTCTGCTTTGATAAAGAAAGCAACTCAAAAAGGGTTAACAAAGTAACTTTAATCAGGCAAATATGTATTGTTGACCTAGTTCAGGGGAAAAAGGTCAGAACCCAGAACTTTAGAGTATACAGACAGAATTATCAATACAGAAACAGATCAAGTAGACAGCTTTCCAAACTGTCCAACCATTACATACATACCAAATCAACATCTGGGTTTCATCAACATCTGGGTTTTTCAAAGCCAGGGGCCTATCAATTATGGCTTTCCAGAGTCTCATCTGATCAAATCACAGAACACTTCTCAAAGTGAGCCCCAAAACAAAGCCTCAAATCAGGGTTTATATAGCCTTCTCCTGGCTCAGGGAATGTAACAACCTTCTGGACCCACTGGCCAATCAAAAAGTATCTACCGAAAAGCAAGCCTGCCACCCCAGGCTCCAGGTGCACTTTAGCCTAGGTGCAGGGAATATCTTAAAATTTTACACTCCCCTTACAAGGGCACATGACCAATTTAACAGGAAGGGATGATACTTAAAAGGTGAAATTAAGAGGTGAGAGAGGAATATAATGAGGATATGGGGAGAGAGAGAATGAGGTAAACTATCTCATGTAGAAGAGGCAAGGGAAAATGGTTACAATGGAGGAGAAGGACAGGAAGGCAAAAAAGAATGGGTCAACCTTATTCACATTGAATTTGGCTTGTGGAGGGAAATAAATGTACACTAAACAGGGTATCTTTTCCTCCAGCAGAGTAGGGTGGGAAGGGGATGAGCTGGGGATGATGGCAAGGAGGGCAGGCTGGTGGGGAGGGAAGTTAGAAGCACCCACTTTTGAAAAGGGATAGGATCAAAGTAGAGAATAGAAGAAGTGGGAGGTGGGATGGGAGGGAAGGAAATATAACCAGTCTTTTACAATATATCTACTATGTTATTATTTTGCATTAGCCACACATGTACAACCTATACTGAACTGCTTATCTTCCCAGTAAGTGTGGGTGACAAGGGAGGAAGGGAATCATTCTGGAATTTAAAGTGTTAAAATCAAATACTCAAATTATATATATATATATATATATATATATATATATATATATATATACACATATATATACTATTATTAATGCTATTTTACATGTAATTGGGAAATAAGATATACAGGCACTGGGGCATAGAGGTCCACTGGAAAAGTCAAAAGGGGTGTGGGAGAAAATATGGGAGAGAGCAGATTGGAGGAGGGGATATCCTGTGTGACTGCTATTTTGGGGTGGTGGGTAGGGTAAAAATGGGGAGAAAACTTGTAACTCAAAATCTTGCAGAAATGAATGATGTAAATCAGAAGTTAATAAACCATTTGGAAAAGAAAAAAAGAAAAATCTAAAATTACACCCAAAGTGCTATAATATCCTTAATATTCTTTGATACATGAATACCACCATTAATCTATTACCTAAAGAGAGGAAAGAAAAAGGAAAAGTACCCAGATATACAAAAAATAGTTATAGCAGCTCTTTTTGTGGTGACAAAGAATTAGAATTTGAGAGGATGCCCATCATTTGGGACATGATTGACCAAATTATCATATGTCAATTTGATGGAGGAAATGTACTGTAATAAATCATTAGGGGTATGGATTTATAAAAATATGGGAAGATTTACATGAAATGGTATAATGTGAAGTGAAAAGAAACAAATGCAGATCTGACTATAGCATTCACCTACTACTCAGTAAATTCAACAATACTTTACTACATTGAGGAATAAATAAAAAAAATATTCCATCAGTTAAAGACCTTCATATTTTCTTTTACTCCACCCCAAATCCTACCTTGCAACATGTAGTAACATTGGCCTTCTCTCAGACCCTTGAAAAAAAATCATCTCAAAAAAAATCATCTCAAAACAAGAAGCCTAGAGCAATTCCCTTGTTCTTATGTATCTTTTGATTTCCTTGATATCCTTCAAGTCCCTGGAAAATTGTCATCATAGAGAGAAAGCCTTTTCAAATGCTCATGAATTCTAGGGCCCCCTAAAGCCCAGTCCCCCACTGATTATATCAAATGTAAACTTTGCATGAACATTGTAAAGACATACAACAAGGTGATACAACAAATTAACTAAATTGTTTGGCTTCTCTGGATGTTATCTCTCTGTCTCCATCTGGAAAGGCATATGGTCAGTAAGTCATCGCATTTTATTGGGCCCCCACCAAGATTGAGAGGCATGGAACCCACATGGCTTGGGTTTTTTATTGTCTCTAGGCCAGGAAGCTACAACAGAGAAGCCAAGACCAGTCAAGTTTCAGGAGTGAAAAGAAGCTAATACAGAAGATAGAATCCAAGAAAACAGGAATGAGGAAGGGAATCCAAGCCAGAAAACTGGTATCCCACCACAAGTCCTTAGAGTGACAATCACTAAAAAGCTCTGGTGTTCAGGGTCACCCACTTTCCACAAAATAGCAAAAAAACCACTCCCATTAGTAAGTGCAAAAATTTCAAAAGTCAGACAATTTTTGCCCTGAGGCGTGTTGATTGTCTTATTTACAATTGATTTTCTTCCTTTTTCATATGCAAATACAACCAATAGAAATTTAAGACCCTTTTCAAGGTATGAAATAACTCACTTAAAATCTAAGAGAGTCTCATCTTTGCAAAGCATAAATGCAGTTTGAATAGAGTGAACATTTCATTGTCTATTACCTGCCCCTTACAGATTGCAAATTTGCCAGTCTTTCAAACCAGCTTTCCTTATTTTAACAATAAAGAGGAAAATGATCTGGATAATATTCCCCTAATTTTCTGAATATCTTCAGTTATTTCATTCCTTACTTAACAAAAGTAAAAAGACACACTGTTTGTGAATTTTTACATCATATTATACCAAACTTAAAATGCAGAAATAAAGAGAATTGCAATCTACAATTCACAGGACAATGAATTGTGAAAATGCTCTCCTAATCCTTCATGATAACTTTTAACTATAATCCTAGCAAATGATGAAAAAGATTTTTCTGAAAACAGGTCACCAGCCAAATATCCTACTTTCTAACTATATGGAATATTAAATTGTTTTGTTAGAGAGCAGCAGAGGTGATGACTTAACCCCACCTTCATGTCACTCTTAGAAAAGTAGCAGCTGGTGGTGCTGCTTTGTGTGACTGGGACACTGCAGTAGCAGAGGCAGCCTTGACCTTGATTGTCAGAGGACAACAGCAGCAGTATATTTGTAATAGCTACATGTGAAACCAGGTGGTATAAAAAGGAGAGAAGACAGCTACAGTCGAAAAATAACTGCAATAAATTATTTCTAAGCCATTGTTTGTGATATTAGAAATAGCAGGAAAAAGAAAAGTGGCATGAAAATATTACAGATAGGCAAATATTACCCTTAATTGCCAGAGAGAGTAAAAAAAAATACCAGTTTGTAGACTAGCGCTCTTGGAAAATCCCACAAATTAAGCACCGAAGAAACAATTAGTGATCCTCTAGAAAGGAAAATGATGATTATAATCGTGGCAACATCAACATGGTTTCATTAAGAATGAGGCAAATGACATAACTGTCATTTTTTTAGACAAGATTATAAAGCTAGTAGATAGGAAGTAAGAAAAAAGAATTTTTATTATCATTAACATCAAATGAAATGTTCCCTCAAATAAAATATAAATTACTAACAAATATAATATTCTATCAAAAGTCCATCCAGAGAGTCTAGATAGTCCTAGGAATGTCCCTGCATTTCTGCTCTTAAGGCAACTTGAATTCCCTTAGGTTGGGCTGTCTCCAATCTGGGAATTTGAATTTTGTTTATTCTATAAACAAAAACAAATTTTAGTTAATCACAGCTAATGAAAGTGACTCAAGTGACCTTCTCCTCTCATTAAGTTTTGGAGCACCTTGGCTCATGAAGCAGAAAACAACCATAATGAACTGGTTTTTCTTGCTTAGATCACTAGAAATAGTTGGAAATTCATGACCACATTTTATTCCTCATATGACTAGGCAAACACCACCCCCCACCCTCCTGAATGTATAAAACGTTTTTGTAAGTTTTCTCTGTGGACACACATGTATGCAGATAACATGGGAAGTGTCTCAGACTCTAGACCCTCTTTATCACGATTTATGATATCATTTTTCCCCTCTATATAAGTTTGATTTATTTTTGGACTCAGCAGAATAATTCTTTGGATATATTTTATCTCTATTTCAACAATGTTTTCAAAAAATTATCTCATGCTATTTTTAGAGAAAATGGGGAGGGATTGATTCAGGACTGGTCGGGTGGTTGAACTCAGAGTAGTTAATAATGGTTTGATGTAAGTGAGGAAGGAGGCCTCCATTGCTCTACCTTAAGCATCTGTATTTTATTACATTCTATTTAACATTTCTATTAGTTACATTAACAAAGTCATAGATGGTATGCTCTTCAGAATTTCTGGTGACACAGAATTTGGAAGCATAGCTGATAAAATGAGTAATGGAGGACCCCAAAGGATATTGGCAACCTAGAGCACTGTACTGAATATAATAAGATAAAATTCAAAAGTAGTATTTGTTGTTATTCAGTTGTTTCATGCATATTCAACTCTTCATGATCCCATTTAGGGTTTTTTTGGCAAAGATACTGCAATGGTTTACCATTTCCTTTTCCAGATCATTTTCCAGATGAGGAACTGAGGTAAACAGGAATAAGTGGCTAGCAAGTGTCTGAGACCAGATTTGAACTAAGAATGATGAATCTTCCTGACTGCAGGTCCAGTACTCTATTCAATAGAGAATAATGTAAAGTTTTGACCTTGAACACACACACACACACACACACACACACACACACACATCAACTTGATTTACATAAAGCAACAGAGGTACATTTAGAAAGCTATTTTTCTGGGGTGAGGAAAATAACTGATGATTTTAGTGAACTGAAAGTTGAATATTACATAGCATGATGCAATGGGGGAAAAAAGTATTACCTATAAATTAATTAAAATGGTATGCTTCCAAAAATAGAGAGGGGAATCATCTCAATTTAATCTGTGCCTGTCAGACTTCATTTTGAGTATCATGTATAGTTTTAGACTCTATCATTAAAGTAGGATGTTGGTGACCTGCAAGGTGTCAAGGGAGAGGAAATGGAGGGTCCATGTTACAAGAATTGCTTAAAAGAATGGCAGGTTCAGCCTGGAGAAAAGAGGATTTGGGGCATCATGGGAGCTATCATAAAGCATTTCAAAACCATTGTGTGAATAATGGGTTCAAATTATTCTATCTGACCTCAGAGAACTGAGCCATGATTAATGGGCCAACATTTGAAAAAAAAAACTGATTTGATATTAAGAGTTCTTTAAGCAGAGGTAGTGAAGTAATTTAAAGAGTATGCTACATTAAGTGATTTCTCTTATATGTGCTTTGGGCTTCATGGTGTCTATCTGAACTTTTAAATTCATTGATTCTATGATTCTGAATGTAATAAGACACAAGATATTTCAGATTATTGGTAAAAGCTCAGGGAAAATGCAAGATAGTCATTTAAAAAAAATAATGGTTTCACCTTTTCTAATATGATAGTCTTATGATGAGATCATCAGTGCAATGCTTCTCATTTGAGAGACAAAGAAACTGAGAACTGAAAAGTAGCCCCAAACCTGCATATGTTGTCAAGTAGATATCAATTTCATTTCCCTAATTTCATTTGTATAAGCCCTCTTATCTTCTTTGATAGAATCATCACCTTGGTGTAGGGCCTTTTTACCTCATGTTTAAAATATTGCAATAGGCTTCTGGTTGATTTTTCTGTTTTAAGTTTCTTCCTAGTCTAGTCCATTCTCCCTTCCTTTAGCTATAAAATCTACATATCTAAAGAATAAGTCTAACCATATCAGACAATGTGCTTTAGGGGTTCCCTGTTAACCCAAGGTTCAAATATAACATCCTCTGATAGAGGGAGAAATGACATTTAAAACATCTGCAAATAATAAACAAAATATATATTTGGACATGGAACTTCCTAGACAAACACCTGAACCATGTGAACCTTATTACAAAACACTTTGCATAAATAAAGAGAGATATAAACAATTAGAGAAATAATAATTGTATGATGGGTATGTTAAAAATATTAAAATTATAATGCTAACTATTTAGCTTCTAAACAATTATTTTAAAGACCTAAAATAAATAATCATGATATTAATCTAGAGGAAAAAAAAGGTTAAGAATATCATGGGAACTATGAAAAAAAATGTGAAGAGAGCATAACAGTACTAGATCTTAAATTATGTAATAAAGTGGTACTCATCAAAGCAATTTTACATTGAAAAATGAATAGATCGATTGATCAGTGGTCTATGTTAGGTACACAATGTATAAGAGCAAATGGGAACAGTAACCTAATGCTTAAGATATCCAAAATCCTACTTACTGGGAAAAGAATTCATTGTTCGATTAAAAAAAAAACAACTTCTGGGAAGAGTGGAAAGTAGTCTGATAGAAACTAAGCACAGAAAAAGCATCTTTCACTACATAGCATAATAAGATCAAATTGGATGTGTAATTTCAAAAAGGAGTAGTGATATCACAAGCAAATCAGAGGGATGTGGAAAAAAAATACCTGTCAAACCATGGATAAGGGAAGAGTTGAAGACCAAACAAGAGATAGAAGGCATCACTGGAAGTAAAATTTGCATTACATGAAATTATTTTTTTCACAAGCAAAAAACTAGCAAGACTAATGTAAAGTTAGAAGAAAAGTAGGAAACTGGGGAAAATATACCATCTTTCTCTGATAAAGTTCTCACTTCTCAAATATATGGGTGACTGACCCAAAATTGTAAAAATAAAAGCCATTCTCCCATTGATAAATAATCCAATGATATGAACAGGCAGTTTTCAGAAGAAGAATAAGTATTAATTTGTAGTAAGCCAAAGTTTTGATTCTTGGGTGTTAGTTCCTGTGCAAATGTCCTTGATGATCTCTTTGGTTTCAGGCCTCAAAGCCTGCTTTCCAGAACATCCTTTGTTATGTGAATGCATATGATAGGAATTAACTTACCTTTCCTAAGACTTTTTGTGGCATAAATAACAAAGCCTTATCCAATTCTGAGCTACTTCTAGCATATGACAGATGGAGATAATGATAAGAATACTCCAGGATATGACAAACTATGCTATTGATAAAAGCACTTGAATCTTTGTCTTCTTGATCTTTAAAAGCCTTGTTCAAAGAACCATTAAATGGAGTTCGTGGTTCTTCCTTGAACTACCCATGGTGGTCTGGTCATTTCTTATTCATGTCTCCTATCATGCTTAGTGCTAACTACTGAGCAGCCCACAACATTAATTAAGTGGTTATATGGAACCAGTTTCTATTCCAAAGCTTTTAACAAAGCTGCGTGAGGGCGGGGGATGAGGGTTCATGGCAACATTAAAAAAATCTGATCCCTTAGAGCACTGCTCTTGAACTGTGAGGGTCAAAATAACTTCCTTGGTAATTAGAGAGAAGCTAGAGCAAATATGTTTAAATAATAGTGTGCTTCCTATTTATTTTTTTCAATATTGCTTTTGCTTTGTTTTATTCCTGCTATGGCTGTCTGCCTATCTTTTACCTTCTTTATGCAAAATACTGAATGTAGCTCTACCTCTGACAGTTTTCTTTGCTGCTCCATTCAAAACTATTCCCTGAAAGCTAATGTACTAATGTTTGAGGAATTTGTAGTGTTTTCTGAAGTGAAAAGCAATTGTCCACCATCATTCTTTTAGGGATTCTTTTCCATAGAAAAAACATCTTATCTGAATTTGAATTTCTCTTCCATACTTCAATAGATTGACAATCTCATTGTTGTGGGTATTCCTTCCTCTATGCAACATCACAAATGAACTATGTATTCTTCATTTCCATTACTCTATGATCCACTATGCTAGGTAAGATCCCTTAAATGCTACTCAATAAACATGAATCTTCAAAATAAGTTTGAAAATTGAAAAAAAAAAGACATATTTTTACAAATCCCTGCCTACTATCAAAAAGTGTAGCAGAATGTGATTCATATGGTGGTCATTGAAAAAAAAGATATGAGTCAAACTTATTCACAACTTCCAAATTATTTATAAACTAGTGAGAAAAGATTTCTAAATTGAGTTAAAGCTTTTTTATTTCCCCTCATTTCTATATGTTTTTGTTAGACAATGATTAAAATCTTTTTTATACTTTATTTTAATGTATGAAATATACCACGCTTTTCCATAACACCGTAGAATTTTTAAAGATATGCTTGCACATGAAACTTCAAACCTATTACGTACAATTTGCTATTCCTTTTAAATATATTGTAAAATTATTAAATAAGTATCTTATATTCTCACCCTATTCTAGAGATGGTTATTATTAGGCACATGTGTGTATGTCTATGTGTATGTGCGTGTACACATACAAAAACATGCACATATATATGTATATAAATATATATATATGAAGTCATTTTATATGCATTTATTTTTATCAGTTCTTTCTCTGGATGTTTATACCATCCTCCTTCTTAGATCCTTTGTACTTAATTTCGGTATTTATAAAAGTCAAAATGACTTAGTCACTTAAAATTGTTAAACAAACATTGCTATTCCTATATGTAATATTCTCTTACTTCTGTTCATTTCACTTTCCATTATTTTTTTCTATTTTCTTATTTATTTATTTTTTAAAATTAATTTGTTTGTTTCCTTTTAGTTTACAGGATTCAATTCCACAATTCTGTGAGTTTCACATTTTGTCCCCTTCCCTCCCCTTCCCCCCATGGCAGCATATAGTCAAGTATAGGATCTGTAAATACTTTCACATTATAT
This sequence comes from Petaurus breviceps papuanus, assembly GCF_028583685.1. Classification (NCBI taxonomy): domain Eukaryota; kingdom Metazoa; phylum Chordata; class Mammalia; order Diprotodontia; family Petauridae; genus Petaurus; species Petaurus breviceps. The sequence continues at coordinate 10,636,497 of NW_027186304.1, read as the reverse complement.
ATTAGTCAGGTTACAAAGATGGATTGTATCAGATGGAATGAAAAATGGTAAAGAGGACATAAAACCAAATAAGAGAAGGAAAAAGATCAGGTATTTTGCTTCCAACTAGATATAAACTTAGTTCTTTCTAGTTCTTTCTCTGGATGCACATATTTCTCTCCATCATGAGTCTTTTGGGATTGGCTTATATAACTGCATTGCTGAGAAGAGTCCAGTGTATCAAAGTTGGTCATCACACATATGTTGTGTCTGTAATTGTGTAGAAATTTCTCCTGGTTCTACTCTTCTCACTCAGCATCAGTTTTTTAAGCCTCTCCAGGTAAATATGAAGACCGTCTGCTCCTCTTTTTTTTATAGCACAATAGTATTCCATAACATGCATATACCACAACTTGTTCAGCCATTCCCCAACTGATGGGCAGCCCTTTAATTTCCAATTCTTTGCCACCACAAAAAGAGCTGCTATGAACATTTTTGTACATATGGGTCTTTCTCCCATTTCTATGATCTCTTTGGGATATAACCCTAGGAGTGGTATTGCTGGATCAAAGGGTATGAAAGTATTTATAGCCCTTTGGGCATAATTCCAGATTGCTCTCCAGAAAGGCTGGGACAGTGCGCTACTCCACCAGCAATGCATTAGTGTTGCAATTTGCCCACATCCTCTCCAGCATTTGTCATTTTCCTGTTTTGACATCTTAGGCAATCTGACTGGTGAGATGTGGTACCTCAGAGTTGTTTCGATTTGCATTTCTCTAAACAATAGTGAATTAGAGCATTTCTTCATGTGCTTATAGATATCTTTAATTTCTTTCTCTGAAAACTGACTGTTCATATCATTTGGCCATTTATCAATTGGGGAATGATTTGTATTCTTATAAATTTGACTCAATTCTCTGTATATTTTGGGAATGAGTCCTTTGTCAAAGTTATAGGTTGTAAAGATTCTTTCCCAATTTCCCACCTCCCTTTTAATCTTGGTTACATTGGCTTTGTTTGTACAGAAGCTTTTCAATTTCATGTAGTGAAAATTACCATTTTACATTTTATAACGTTCTCTAATTCTTGTTTAGTCATAAAGTCTTTCCCTCTCCACAAGTCTGATAGGTAAACTATTCCTTGTTTTAGGAGACTGCTTACAGTAGCAACCTTTATACCTAGATCATGCAGCCATTTAGACTTGATTCTGGTATATGGTGTTAGAAAATGGTCTATGCCAGACTATATTCCAGTTTTCCGAGCAGTTTTTGTCAAATAGTGATTTATTATCCCGAAAACCATGGTCTGGGGGTTATCAAACAATAGATTACTATAGTCATTGACTTCTGAATCTCATGTGCCTAATCTATTCCATTAATCCACTCCTCTATTCCTCTGCCAGTACCAAGTAGTCCTGATGACTGCTGCTTTATAATACAGATTGAAATCTGGTATAGCTTGTCCACCTTCCTAAGCATTTCTATTCATTAATTCCCTTGATATTCTGGAGCATTTATTCTTCCAAATGAATTTTGTTACTATTTTTTCTAGCTCTATTAAAAAAGTTATTTTGGTAAATTAATTAGTATGGCACAAAATATATAATTGAATTTAGGTAAAATTGTCATTTTTATTATATTACCTTGACCCAGCCATGAGCAATTGATATTTTTCCAATCAACTAGATCTGACTTTATTTGTGTGAAAAATGTTTTGTACTTATGGTCATATAGGTCCTGGGTTTGTTTCGGCAGGTAGATTCCCAAATATTTTATAATGTCTACAGTAACTTTAAATGGGATTTCTCTTTCTATCTCTTGCTGTTGAATTTCACTGGAAATATGTAGGAATGTTGAAGATTTATGTGCGTTTATTTTCTATCCTGCAACTTTGCCAAATGTATTTATTGTCTCAAGTAGTTTTTTTTTACTTGATTCTCTATGATTCTCTAAGTATATCATCATATCATCTGCAAAGAGTGATGGCTTGTTCTCTTCTTGCCTAATTTGATGCCTTTGATTTCTGTTTCTTCTCTAATTGCTACTGCTAATATTTCTAATACCAGACTGAATGAGAGGGGTGATAGTGGACACCTTTCTTTCACCCCTGATCTTAAGATAAATGCTTCTAGCTTCTCCCCATTACATATCATAGTTCCTGATGGCTTTAAATAGATGCTACCTATTATTTTAAGGAAGGCTCCATTTATTCCTATATTTTCTAATGTTTTTAATAGGAATGGATGTTGTATTTTGTCAAAAGCCTTGTTTGCATCTATTGAGATGATCATGTGGTTTCTGCTAGTTTTATTGTTGATGTGATCAGTTATACTGATAGTTTTCCTAATATTAAACCATCCTTGCATTCCTGGAATAAATCCTACCTGATCAAAGTGTATTATTCTTGCGATAAGTTGCTGCAGTCTTTTTGCTAGTATTTTATTTAGAATTTTTACATCTATATTCATGAGGGAGATGGGCCTATAATTTTCTTTCTCTCTTTTATCTCTTCCTGATTTAGGTATCAGTACCATATTTGTGTCATAAAAAGAATTTGGTAGGACTCATTCTTCACTAATTTTCTCAAATAGTTTGTAGAGTATTGGAATCAATTGTTCTTTAAATATTTGATAGAATTCACTAGCGAATCCATCTAGCCCTAGAGATTTTTTCCTAGGGAGTTGACTGATGGCTTGTTCAATTTCTTTCTCTGAGATGGGATTATTTAAGTAATTTACTTGCTCTCCAGTTAATGTGACCACTTGCATGTTTTTAAATATTCATCCATTTCCCAAAGAGTGCCAAATTTATTTGCACACAATTGGGAAAAATAATTCCTAATTATTGTTTAGATTTCTTCTTCATTGGAGGTTGATTCACCCTTTTCATTTTTGATGCTTATAATTTGGTTTTCTTCTTTTTTTTATCATATTGACTAAGGGTCTATCAATTTTGTTCATTTTTTCATAAAACCAGCTCTTGGTTTTATTTATTAATTCAATAGTTTTCTTAATTTCAATTTTACTAATCTCTCCTTTGGTTTTTAATGTTTCTAATTTAGAATTTAATTGGGGATTTTGAATTTGTTCTTTTTCTAGGTTTTTTAATTGCATGCCCAATTCGTCAAGCTCCCTTTTCTCTAAGTTAATCATGTATGCACTCAAGAATATAAAACTTCCCCTAAGTACTGCGTTTAATGTATGCCACAAATTTTGGTATGTTGTCTCATTATTATCATTCTTTTGAATGAAATTACTGATTGTTTCTATAATTTCTTGTTTGACCCACTCATTCTTTAGGATTAAATTGTTTAATTTCCAATTAGTTTTTAGTCTGTCTTTCCCTGGCACTTTATTGCATATAATTTTTATTACATCATGATCTGAGAAGGATGCATTTAATATTTCTGCCTTACTTCATAGAATTGTGAGGTTTTTATGCCCTAGAACATGGTCAATTTTTGAGTATGTGCCATGAACCACTGAGAAGAAAGCATATTCCTCTTTATCCCCATTCAATTTTCTCCAGAGATCTATCATACCTATCCACTCTAAAATCCTGTTCTCCTACTTAACTTCTTTCTTGTTAATTTTGAGGTTGGATTTATCAAGTTCATAGAGGGGGAGATTAAGGTCTCCCACTAATATAGTTTTGCTATCAATTTCTTCCTCTAATTCCTTTACCTTCTCCTATTGGAATTTGGATGCTACACCACTTGGTGCATATATGTTAAGTAATGATATTGCTTCATTCTCGGTGGTGCCTTTTAACAGGATATGTTTTCCTTCCTTATCTCTTTTATATAGGTCAATTTTTGCTTTTGCTTTATCTGAGATAAGGATCGCTATCCCTGCTTTTTTTTTTTTACTTTAGCTGAGGCATGATATATTTTACTCCAACCTGACTTCCAAGTTTTGTAGTTTCAAGTAATTTTATTTTTTTCTTCAAATTTTAATGTATATATATATACATAAATATATGTATTATTTTTTAAAAGTGACTATTTTTCATTCTGAGTTAAACACAATAAAAAATAATTTCCATATGTAAAGTCAAATACAAAAGTGAATTTTATATGACATTGTGATTCCTCATTTCATACAGATTGCTTTTTTAAAATTTTTTTTAGTTTACATCATTCATTTCCACAAGATTTTGAGTTATATGTTTTCTCCCCATTTTTCCCCTACCCACAACCGCAAAGCATCAATCGCACTGAATATCCCTCCCCCAATCTGCTCTCTCCCATATCTTCCCCCATTCATCCTCTGACTTTCCAGTAGGGCAAGATGAATCTCTATGCCCCAGTGCCTGTATAAATTATATCCCAGTTACAGATTAAATAATAATAAAAATATATTTTAAACATTTGATTTTACACCTTTGAATTCCATGTTCTTTCTATAGCTCCCTTGTCACCCACTCTTACTGGGAACATAAGAAATTGAATATAGGTTGTACATGAGTAGCTATGCAAAACATTACCTTAGTGGATATATTGTGAAAGACTGAATATATTTCCCTTCATCCTATCCCAGCCCCCACTAGTTCTATTCTCTACTTTGATACTGTCCCTTTTCAAAAGTGAGTGCTTCCAACTTCCCTCCCCCACAGCCTACCATCCATTTCATCATCCCCCCCCCTGTCATCCCCTTCCCCTATACTCTCATTTAGGGCGAGATACCCTATTTAGTGTGTATGTCATTCCCTCTCTAAGCCAAATTAAATGAGAATAAGGTTGGCCTATTCCCTTTTGCTTTCCTGTTCTTCCCCTCCATTGTAACCATATTCCCTTTCCTCTTCTGTATGAGATAGTTTACCCCATTCTGTCTCTCCACTAGTTCTATTCTCTACTTTGATCCTGTCACTTTTCAAAAGTACATGCTTCCCAATTCCCTCACCCCTAGCGTGCCTTCTATTCCATCATGCCCACTCTCATCCCCTTCCCCCATATTATTCTCTAGGGTGAGATAAATTATTAAGTTTGTATGTCATTCCCTCCCTAAGCACAATTCAATGAGAATAAGGTTGACTCATTGCATTTTGCCTTCCTGTTCTCCCCCTCCATTGTAACAGCTTTACTTTGAATCTTCTATATGAGATAATTTAATCTATTTTATCTCTCCCCATCTGTGATCATTATATTCCTCTCTCATCTCTTAATTTCACCTATTAAGTATCATCCCTTACTATTCAATTGGTCCTGTGCCCTCTGTCCTTGTGTACCTGAACACATACATACACAAAATAACATATGTATGTATACATATAACATATATATCATATATATAACATATGTATGTATACATATATATACACACACACATTTGTGTGTGTGTGTGTATTCCCATCAACTATTCTTATGAAGAGAAAAGTTTCATCAGTTACAATGATCATTTTTCCATGTATGGATGTAAATAGTTCAAGTTTGATAAGTTCCTTATGATTTATTTTCTCTGTTTACTTTCTCATGCTTCTCTTGCTTCTTGTATCCGAATGTAAAATTTTTTGCTCAACTTTGGTTTTTTTTTTTTTTCATCAGGAATGCTTGAAAATCCTCTACTTCATTAAATGACCATATTTTCCCCTGAAACATGATATTCAGTTTTGCTGGGTAAGTCATTCTTGGTTTTAATCTCAGATTCTTTGACCTCTGGAATATCATATCCCAAGCCCTTCAGTCCTTCAGTGTAGAAGTTGACAGATCCTGTTTTATTCTGATTATGTTTCCACAGTATTCAAATTATTTCTTCCTGGCTTCTTGTAATATGTCCTCCTTGATCTGGAAATTCAGGAATATGGCTATAATATTCCTAGGAGGTTTCTTTTTGTAATCTTTTCGAGGAGGTGATTGGTGGATTCTTTCAACTTCTACTTTGCCCTCTGGCTCTAAAACATAAGGGAACTTCTCCTTCGGAATTACTTGGAGGATTATTTCTAGGTTCTTTTTTTGATCATGGTAGTCCAATATTTTTAAAATTATCTCTCATGTATCTATTTTCCAGGTCAGTGTTTTTTTTTTCCAATGAGATATTTCACATTGCTTTCTATTTTATCATATGTTTGGTTCTGTTTAATAGTATCTTGATTTCTCATAAAGTCATTACGTTCCATTTGCTCCAATCTAATTCTGAAGGAATGATTCTTTTCAGTGAGATTTTGAGTTTCTTTTTCCATCTGGCAAATTTGTCTATTTAAAGCATTCTTCTCCTCATTGGGTTTTTAAGCTTCTTTTGCCATTTTAGTTTGTCTATTTTTTAAGATGTTTTTTCTTCAGTCAGTTTGCTCTCTCATTTCACACTTTGCTTGCATCATTCTCATTTCTCTTCCCTAATTTTCCTCTACTACTGCTATTTGGTTTTCAAAATCTTTCTTAACCTCCTCTATGTCCTCTCAGCAGCTTATTCTTTTGTTGGAAGGAGTTCTGACTTTGCTGTCTTCCTCCTGTTCTATGCCTCGATCCTTTTTCGCCCCCAAAAAGGAATCTAATGTCAAACTGCTGTGCTTGCCTGTCTTCCCTCACTTGCTTATGTTGCCACTCAATTACTTGATGTTGAGCATTTTGAGACAATAGAACTCTGCTGCCAGAAGGGCAAGCTTTTACCCTAATTGCTGAGGTCTTCTCAGCTGCCAGAGCTATTAGTTGGCTGACCTCTATGAAGCCTCCACACACTCTAGCAACCTCACCATGCACCCCAGGACCTCCACCCCAGAAAGTGATGCAGATCCAAGCAGGTTAAAGCAGCAGTGATGGCAAAGACTTTCTACTTTAAAAAAAATTATGTCATACCTGTGGTGTAGCATTATCTTTTTAAATTTGTGATATCCTTTATTAAACCATTCTCCATTCATTGATCATATTCCTTATTTTCCACTTTATATTTTCACAAGTACTTCTCTTATGAAGATGTTTGTATGTACATCTTGTTCAGTATTATTTTTGAAATTGAATTCTAGCAGTGAAAGTGTAAGATTTTTTTTTCATAAAAAGGAAGAAAAATGAATGGGAGAAATATAAGTTTCTTAAACTTTGAATGATTTTACACGAAAGATTAAGAACATAAAATGAACACATTCACCCCCCCAAAAAAATAAATTAAATTTATTAACAAGTGAATCATTTACATTTTTAAAGGCTAGAATTAGAAACAACTTGATTTTCAAACTTCCTAATAGATTACTATGGGTAATATTTAAGAACAATTGATAATTGTTGTGATTAAGAATTCCTAAAACAAGAAAGTAAAGAAATATACTGGAGAAGTTTACAGTATAATGCAAGTCATATATAGCAGGATACAATTAAAAACTATATAAGACAAAATATGAAAGAGAACATTTTGTCCCTCTTTTTCATTAATCATCTCATCAACAAGAAAGTAGCAAGAGTGATTCAATCTTCATTTAATATTTTTTTAGAGAACATTTATTTGTCTTTCTTTGAATGAACCATTTATTTTCAAAGAGTTTCTGTATAACACTGCTCATATTCATTTCTCTGTGGAGTAAATTGGGTAAGGACAATGTATTTCAAGGTGATTGTCAAATCTTTAAGAAAATTCTGCTACCATGTATAAAAACATATCTTCTCCTTGCAGATTTTTTTCAAGTTCAACCAGATTTAGAGTCTGAGAAATTAAAGAATTGATTGATACATAGTTACTCTGAAATGTCATAACATTGTAAAGCCAAGCACAAGCAGCTTTCGAGAAGACTGTTGCTGTGAACAGTTTTCAAGGTTCTGATGACACATTATTGTGAACTCTCTATTTATTCAATAACAAACCCAGATAAAACATTCACAGAAATCCAAGTACAGAATTCACAATGACATAATAAATGATCACTAAAGTGATGAAATTAATTTCACCAAAGCAGTCACACAGGTTTAATCTCTTCAATCAAAGTCTTCTTTCTTAAGCAAAGTAAATTCAGTTCGTCAATCACAAAGTAAAAATGTCAAAGTTTTTTCAGCCCTAGGTCACAGTAAATCATAATCTTCTGAGTCAGTACACAGTATCCAAGTAAAGTTTTCTTTCATCTTGACTTGAGGCTGGCTCTCAGTTTCCATTGTTCCTCTCCCATGGTCCCAGATCCACTGTCCCATGGTTTCAAAGTCAGGTAGCTACCAGTTCCTTGCTCAGTTCCCATTCCATATTAAAGCTCATAGTGTCCAGTCTACCTCAAGTACTTCATAATTCCTGTTTCTGGGAAGACAAAGTTTAACAGAGCTAAAACAAAATCCATATGCATTGCCGGCACCATCATCAATTCATTATCTGCCTGTGAAATCAACACTGACCCACCAACAAGGTCTGAGAACTCAAGACAAATCATCGATATAGAAATCAACAAAGACCTACAAACCATGGCCAAGAGGTCAACAAAAATCATCAGCAAATCTCAGGACCTTAAGAACCCTCCTCCAGGACTTCTGTAAACAGATAACCAGAAAAAACCTCTTTCAGGGCTTCCACTAAGGTTCCAGGGCTTCTGTACAAAGTATGAAAACAAGCATCAAGACAGAAGAGACAAATAGAGTCCCTGAATAACATAAGTTTTCTCCTTCTTGACTTTGCTGCCACAAGAGTTCTCTTCTCAATTCTTCTGAATTCTCAGTTCAGTCCTCAGACCACCAGCAGCAGTGCAGTCTCCAGATGGTTTTTGAGAGAAATTCTGGACTCTCTCAGCTTGGGTTTTTTCTTGAATAAGATGACAGCTCCTCCATGTTTCAGTCCCTTCCTGTTACATCAGGAAGTCCATCCCACTGTGGATTCAGAAGTTCTGGGTCCTAATACATAAAACAATCATGAGATTGGAACTAAGTGCTAAGTACCTGTTAGCTTGCCAATAAAAGATGATCTTCAAATTCCATTACTATTACAAACACACAAGAAAAGCTAGATTTTGAGAAGTAAATCTGCAAGACAGATTCCAAGAATAGAAGATAATGTGAAATATCACATTGGACAAACCACTTTCATGGAAAATAGTTCCAAGAGAGATAATTTAAAAGTTATCAGACTATCTGAAAGCCACAATCAAGAAAAGAGCCTAGAAAGCATCCTTCAAGAAATTCTCAAGGAAAATTGCCCTGAGTTTTAGATCCAAAGGGCAAAATGCAGGTTGAAAGAATACACCTATCACCTCCTGAAAAAGGATAGCAAAAAAAAATTCCTAGGAACATTATAGCCATGTTCTGGATTTCCCAGATAAAGGAGAAAATATGAGAAGCAGTCAAGAAGAAAGAATTTCAATAGTGTTGAAACACAAGCAGAAAAACACAGGATTTGGCAGCTTCTACTTTGAGGGATTGAAGGGGTTTAAATATGATATTCCTGATGTCAAAGGACCTAGGATTAAAACCAAGAATCACCTACCCAGCAAAACTGAGTATCATGTTTCAGGGGAAATATGGTCACTCAATAAAATAAACTACTTTAAAGCACTCACTTATAAACTCACTTAAAAGTGAGTATATATGTTTACAGGTATAAATAGACAGGGGACACAGGACCAATTTAATAGGGAGGAATGTTAATTTAAAGGTGAAATTGAGAGTTGAGAGAGGAATATAATGAGAGGGGAATGGATACAGAATGGGGTAAATTATCTCATATAAAAGAGGCGAGAGAAAACTGTTGCAATGAATGGCAAGAACAGGAATGGAAAAGAGAATAAGTCAACCTTACTCTCATTGAATTCGGCTTACAGAGGGAACAACATTCACACTAAATAGGGTATCGCCTACAGGAGACTAGGGGAAAAGGAGGTTAGAGGGGGATGATGGAAAGAAGGGCAGGTTGTGATGGAGGGAAATTGGAAGCACACACTTTTTAAAAGGACAGAATCAAAGTAGAGAATAGAACAAGTGGGGGTCGGGATAAGATGGAGGGAAATATAGTCAGTCTTTCACAATATATCCACTACAGAAATGTTTTGTACATTTACACATGTACAACCTATATTGAATTGCTTATATTCCCAACAAGGGTGGGTGATGTGGGAGGAAGGGAAAGAACCTGAAATTCAAAGTTTTAAAATAAAATGTTTAAAACTATTATTATTATTTTACATGTAACTGGGGAATATAATATACAGGCACTGGGGTATAGAGATCCATCTTGCCCTACTGAAAATTTGGAGGAGGTAGGGGGAGGATATAGCAGAGAGCAGAATGGGGGGGGAGATAAAATGGCATCCCTGTTTTGGGGTGTTGGGTAGGAAAAGACGGGGAGAAAATTTGTAACTCAAAATATTCACAAAATTAATGATGTAATCTAAAAATAAACATAAAATTTAATTAAAAATAATAAAAAATAACTACAGAACATATAAGAGAAACTAGGGTCACCAACATAGCCAGTATGTATTAGAATAAGCCATAAATTGAGGGATTGTTTCCTCATCGACCAAAGAAAGTAAAACCAAAACTAACCTTGTATCACAATTTTAAAAGATTCAAAAGTCAAGAATGCTGGACTGAACATGAAAAAAAGAATAAATACAATAGGGATTAATCTAAATAATCATTATTTTTATTGTTTTTTCTTTTAATTTAGTTTAAAATCAATTGTGAAAAAAATGCACAAGAAAAGAAAAAAGAAACATTCTATAAAATTAATATAAAATAAAAGAAAAAAGTATTACTATGTGTACAACAGAATGTAAGATATTTAAAATATACAGTAATAAATTACCATTTCAAGAAAAAACTATATAATAAATACTATTCATTGGGTTAAGACTTATCTATTCATTCCTTCCTTGTAAGTTTTCTTTGTACTTAGTTGTGCATTTTTTACTTTTTCTCCACCCCTTTTCTCCCCCAAGAAAGATACAATTAAGCATGTATATAAATGCACACTCACACACATACATATACACACAAGAATATATGTATACATACATACATGCACTTGCATATACTTACATATATTTATATATCTATAATAATGCTCATAAATAGTCATAAACATTCATATTCATCTGTGTAAAGACTGTACTATACTTGTTTGTCCTATGTTGTGTTGAGGGTAGAAGATGTCATTCTTCATTAAGGCCAAGACTTTGCTTTTTTTTTTTTCTAAATCTATCAACTCATCATTTACTATACCACATCAATATCACAACCTGATACTGTCTAGCTATTTTAAATACACTAATATAATATTAATATGGGTAACATATTGGGTATTTTCCCTATTTTTCTTTTCGGATTAAACATATTTAATTTTTTACTTTGAGATCATGATTATTGATCCAGTTTTTTATATAATAAATTGTTGTTATGATCTTTATTTTATGTTTGTGTGTATCCCTTATTCCTATCCCTCCTGACTTTTCTACTTTACATCTACCTACTACCTCAACCTCCTATTACTTAACCTACCCCCCTCCAAAGATCCTCCTTTATCCTCCTTTCTACCCTTTCCCTTACCCTATTGTTTCTATCTTTATTTAGAAGACTTTGATAAACTTTTAAATATGTATATTATTCCCTGTTTATCTCATTCCTGTTCATCTAAATGCCCTTCTATACCTTCCCTTATCCTACTTTTTAGCTGTCTTATTTCCTTTTTCCTTTAGGATACACACATACACACACATACACACATACATACATACATATGTGTGTGCATATGTGTGTATGTATGCATATATGCATTGTTCCCTCTTCAATGTATTCCTGATGACAGTAGGATTCCAGAACTACCAGCACTCATTTCTCATCTGATTCTTTTGTGTCAGTTCTTCCTCTCACACCTTATTTGTATAAGGCACTCTTTTGATTTTTTTTAATTGCATCATACAAAAATCTACCTCAATCTTTCTTTTGAACTACCCAATTGCTAAAAACAATTTTAAATATACATTTTCTATTTCTTCATATAAAAAGCAAACAGTTTGTCCTTATTGATTTCCTGGTAATTAGTGTTTGATGTGCACCTTATATTTCTTTTGGTTTTTGTCTATTTTTCTGTTAAGGGTATTTTGTTTGCTTGTTTTGCTTTGTTTTGTTTTTGCTACAAAATCTTGAAGGTCTGGAAATTCATTGAAAATCTGTTTTTTTTTTTAAATTCTTAAGTATTATGCTTAACTTTGTTGGGTATGATATTTTCATCCACAAATCTAGTTCTTTTAATCTTTGCTAGATAGTGTTCCAAGACCTGTAGAGATTTATTGTTATCTCTGCTAGTTCTTGTGTAATTATAAATATGGTTCCACCATATTTGAATTGCTTTCCTTTTTATTTTTCTTTCTGTTTGTAATATTTTCAACTTGAGTTGGGGGTTTTAGATTTGGACCATGTTATCCCTGTAGGTTTTCTTGTAGAATCTCCCTTCAGATGGTGATTAGTGGATATATTTTCTTTTTTCTATTTCTGCTTTTCCCTCTTCTTTTAATACTTAAGGTCAATTTTCTTTAATCATTTCTTTTATTATTGTATCAAGATTCTTTTCTTGACCATAGCTTTCAGGTACTTCAATTTTTCTTATGTTTTTTATTTCTTCTATATTTTTCCTCCAGATGAGTTGTTTTCTTATGAGATGTTTCACATTCTCTTCTAATTTTTTTTTTCATTTTTAAAAATTTCCTTTATTATTTCTTGGTCTCTTGTAACTTTGTTGGCTTCCCCTTGTGAAATTCTTATTTTTATGGAGTCATTTTCTTCCTTGAGATTCTGGATCTTCTTTTCAAATTGAATTTCTTTTTTGAAACTTTTTTTTTCCCTTTCATTGTTCTTTTTTTTAAATTTTTCCTCAATTTCTCTCTTTTGATTTTTAGAATCTAAGTTTTTCTATGAATTATTTTTAGACAAGTGACCATTTGATGTTACTCTTTCAGATAGGAAAGTCTTTTTGTTTTATTTTGCTTGAATGTCCTCCTCTGAACACAACTCCTGGTCTTCTCTATTTCCATAGTTAAATTTCTATAATTTGATTCTTTTTCCTTTACCTGCTATTTTTTTTATCTTTGGTAGCAGCTTATTATTGCAATTACCTCTAGTCCTAAGGTATAGGGAATGGTGTCTCTGGCCTCACAGCTTTTTCTCAATTCTAATATCTGTTGTGGAAATGACACCAAGAACTCCATTCTCCTATAAATTCATAGAGTCAGTAGCATCTCTGCCCTGCTGCTTCTGCATTCACAAGGCATGTGCTGGTTCCTTCTCTCCCAGAGCCATATCTCAGAAACACAACTGGGCCTAGTTCCTTTAACAGCAGAGATTCCTTCAATCTTACCCTGCTCAGATGGCAAACACACTTTCCAGCTGGTGAAAATTCCCATGGCTTGGGCCAAGATTATCTCCCAACTCATCTAGCCCCAGAAATCAGTGCTTGCTATTTCATTGGAAGTGTCCTGGAGGTGTTTACACTTCACAGGAACCAAATTTTCTTCTTGGGGTTTTTCTTCAGACCTTCTCCAGTTGTTCCAGAAGACCACTTTTCTGCCACAACTCTTGCTTATTTTTACCCCTCTATGTTCACCCTGAGGTGCTAATCTGTCTCCATTGGTGGGGGAAATGTGGAGAGCTAGGAATTTTCTGACCTACTCCACTATCTTCTTTTTGAATCATTCATTTATAAATTTTTAAATGTATTAAACTAAAAGAAAGGCTTTCATTGTACAATTACTGCCAAACTGATGACAAGTCTTATCTGGAGAATTAAAGGTGCATTTTTCCCTTATTTCTTTCTAATATTTTATCTGATTTTTCCCCCTTCCCAAATTTCAGTTTGATTGATTAGTTTTGTTTTTATATTACAAATATTTATAAATCATTCTCACTTGATAAGAGGTTTTTTATAACAAAGTAAAACTAATGTAGCATGATCTTATCTGAAAGTTCATGCAATGTCACACATTTGTAGCACCCACATATTTCAATTAAAAAAATAAGCAGTAATTTATTTTCTCTTCTTCCTTGCACCCCTTACTATATGAAAAATAAACTTGTAATAAATAAACCTAGTAAAACAAAACAAAACAAAAATTCCCCAGATGGATGTACACAATAAAACGTAAATAATATACTTCCTATGACTATAAATATGAACATATATAATGTATAAATACACAGACATATATACACATATACATACAGATACATTTAATTTGCATAGACACACCTATACTTACCTATGTTTAAGCATAAATTCATATCCATACACACATGCACAGGCACACATATACAGCTGCCCGCGTATATGCTGTAATAAGAATGTAAATTTTAAAGATCTTCCCTGCCCCTAGGCTAAAGTGCACCAGAAGCCTGGGGAGGGAGGCTTGTTTTTCAGTAGATACTTTTTGATTGGCCAGTAGGTCAATAAGGTTGTTACATTCTCTGAGCCAGGAGAAGGCTATATAAGCCCTGATGTGTAGCTTTGTTTTGGGACTCACTTTGAGAAGTGTTCTGTGATTTGATCTGAATTCTGGGAAGCCATTGTTGAGAGTCCCCCGGCTTTGAAAAACCCAGAATGTGGAAACCCAGATGTTGACTGGGTATGGATGTAATGGTTGGACAGTTTGGAAAGCTGTCTACTTGATGTTTCTGTCTTGATAATTATGCCTGTATACTTTGAGGTTCAGGGTGCTGACCTTTTCTCCTGAACAAGGTAAATGATATATGTCTGACTGATTAAAGTAAGCTTGTTAACCCATTTTGAGTTGCTTTCCTTTAACAAAGCAGATACAAGAACCTGTGGTAGCTGCAAACCCTGAGGACTCTTGGGGTGCTTGCTGCTACAAATGCACAAATACATGTATATAACATATACACAACCCATATGTATATGTGTATACATAGTTATATATACAGGTAATATATGTAAACACACATGCATATTCTACAATTTGCATATTTGTTTACACTATCTACACACATGTACACATACATATACACATACACACTGGTAAAGGCATGCACACATATGCCAAAGCATAAATACACGTAGACACAATACACATGCCTATTCATAAATATACATACATAAATACACTTATATGCACATAGTCACATCTACATATGTGTGCATGTGTTTCTATACACCGTGTTGTATATACACATACATAGATATGTATATATAGATATGCACCCAACCACTGAACCCCATATATATGTGTATATGTGTGTGTATATGAATGTATACATGTGTGTATTTTTTTCTTTTTTGGGGGGAGGTTACCCAGACTCACCTGGCTATAACTGTTGTGATAGGAAATTTAGCTATCTCTCCTTTACCAGTTCTTTATGTAAATCTTCATAGCAGTTCTTAAAAAAAAAAAAAATATATATATATATATATATATATATATATATATATATATATATATATATATATCGCCTTAGATTTCCCATGGTTCCCTCTTTTCTCACTCTCTAAAATGAGAACTTTGCCTCCTTTATACAGGAAAAATTGAAGACATTTTCGATGAGCATCCTCTTTTTCCCTCTGGTTTTATCACTCAGTGGCTGTCTGTCACTATCTCCTCTTTTATTACCTATTCCCATCTCCATGATGAAGTGGCATTACTTTTTAAAAACATTTACCCCTCTATTTACTCAAGCATGTCTATCCCATCCCATCTTCTGCAACAGATTGTCTCCGCTGTGTCCCTTACTTTCATATTTATTTTCAATTCTCTACTGCATCATTCCCTACTGTATAAAACATGTACAATGTCTCCCCAACTTGAAGCAATCCTCAATTGCATTTGTGTTACCTATTGTCCTGCTTTTGCTTTTGGTAGCTAAACTCTGCTAACTGTCCTCTCTACTGTGTGTCCCCTTTCTGTCCTAACCTTTTATGATATGGTTTCCAGTCTTCTCATTCTACTGAAACAGCTTTTGTCAAAGTTACTAAAGATTTCTTAGTTAACAAATGAAATGGCCTTTTCACAATGCTCATTCTTTTTACCTATCTTGAGCCTTTTTCATTGTTGATCACTCTCCTCCTTTTCCTCTAGGTGTAGCTAGGCTGATGTAAAGCCAAGCATCAACAGCTTTCCCAAGGACTGCTGTTATGAACAGCTCCAAGGTTCTGATTACACAGTATAGCAAACTCTCTTGAAATAATTCAGTGATAAACTATGACAAAACATTGACAGAAAGCAAAGTACAGCATTCACAAAGTTATAAAATGCTATCTTGCTTGTATTTCCTCACCTAGCATTGGTTCAGGTAAATCTGTGTTTTTTAAATAATTTATTTTTGCTTTTCTTACAGCATAATTCCTCTCCATCACATTCATATTCACAATTTGTACAATCATTCTTCTATTGTGCATACCCTTTTAGTTTCCATATTTCTTCTATAACAAAAAGAACTTCTATAAATATTTGTGTCTCTTTTTGACATAGGACCAGAAGTACTATTGCTGGTTTTATTTTTTATTTATATATTTTTAAAAACAATTAGGGTTAAGTAACTTGCTCAAGGTTACACGGCCAGTTATTTCTGGGTCTGGTGCTAAGTATCTGAGCCCGGATTCGATCCCCAGGTCATCCCGACACTGGGGCCAGTGCTCTTACTCGCTGAACCACCTGGCTGCCCCTAAGCAATTGGGGTTAAGTAACTTGCTCAAGGGTAGATGGCCAGGTGTTTCTGGGTGGGTGCTAAGTGTCTGAGCCCAGATTCAATCCCCAGGTCATCCCAACACTGGAGCCGGTGCCCTTACTCGCTGTGCTACCTGGCCGCCCCTATTGTTGGTTTTAAAGGTATGAATTATTTGGAAAATTGTTAGTGTATAATTCCAAATGGCTTTCCAAAATGATTGTACCTATTCGTATATTTACCAAAAGTGCATCATTGGCTCTATTTCCCTACAGCACTTCTAAAATATTTCATATTTTAAAAAAAATTTCTTTGCCACTGATATAATATGAAGTAGAATCTCTGAACTGATTCAATTTGAATTACTCTAATTAGTAATGATTTGGAGGCATTTGTTCATGTGAATGTAACTATCCTGTGTTTCTTCCCTTGACAACTATAGTTCATAACATTAGATTATTGGATTGATATTTATATAATATATAAATTTATTAATAAAATAAATAACTTTATAAAGCTCAGTTATAGGGGCAGATATATTCCGGTTTTTAGAAACTCACTAGGAAATAGCCTGAATGAAATCAAGACATGGTTTGGCAATTACACTTTAATTAGGCACATACAATTTAATATCCATATAAGAGAGGAGCTGGTCAAGGAGAATCAGGAAAAAAATACTATTTTAATATAACTATTTATCAATAGGAAAAAGACCCTTTTTTCATATTCATTTGTATTAGTTCCTTATATATCTTGAATATGAGAACTGTTTTCAGAAACCATAACAGATCTAAATAACTGGAAAAATATTAATTTCTCATGGGTAACATAACAAATATAATAATACTATCCAAATCAATTTACTTGTTCAATGTCACAAGAATTAAATTTTCAAAATATTATTTCAAAGAACCACAAAATAATAATGAAATTCATACAGAGAGAAAATAGATAAAAAATACTGGGAGAAATAATGAAAATAGAGAGAAATGAACTTCAGTACTGTCAGATATCAAACTATATAGCAAAACAGTTATTATTGTATAAAATAACAACAATTTAGTACTGTATAAGAAATAGGAATCAATAAGTGGGATAGATTAAGTATGCAACATAATGAAAGAAATAAATCTATTACCCCAATATGAGATAATTACAATTTTTCAACTGGGATAAGGAGTCCTTATTTGACAAACCCCCCCCCCCCCAAAAAAAAAAAATCTGTGAAAATCAAATAACAGTGAAAATGAAATTTGATTATACCAAAATCTCTCAGTTTGCATAAAGGAAAGCATTTGATGAAATTGTGATACAGATGTTAAAGGAAAAAAAAAAAACCTGGGGTGGCTATTTGGTGCAGTTAATAGAGCACCAACACTTAAGTCATGAGGACCTGAGTCAAACACGCCTGAGACATTTGACACTTACTAACCTTGTGACTTTGGGCAAGTCATTCCCAATTATCTTGACTTTCCCTCTCCAAAAAGAAACAACAACAGCAACAACTCATAAACAAATGAGTGGAAGACAGAAGTTACTTGTCACTTACATGAACAGGAGAAAAAGTCATTAGCAATCACAACATACATAGAATCATAATGGATTAAGTAACAAATCAAATAAAGTTAAAAATAAAATGTAAGCAATTGGAAAAAAAAATTTAAGTTTTCCAAAGGGATTTTTCTTTTTTTAAATTATATCTTATGTTTATTTTCAGTTTATATCATTCATTTCTGGAAGATTTTGAGTAACAAAATTTCTCCCCATCTTTTGCCTGCACAGCACCCCAAAACAGCAATACCACTGTACACACCCTCCCCCAATCTTCTCTCTCCTATATCCTCTCCCATTCCCCCTCCAACTTTCCAGTAGTGCAAGATTTATCTCTATACTCCAGTTTCTATATATCTTATTTTCCAGTTGCATGTGAAAAAATTATACACACACACATATATGTATATATATACATACATACATATATATATATATGACTTTAAAACTATAAATTCCAGTTTCTTTCCCTTTCTCCCTCATCATCCACCCTTTCTGGGAAGATAAGCATTTCCACAGTTTGTACATGTGTGGCTGTGCAAAACATTTCCATAGTGGATATATTGTGAAAGACTGACTACATTTCTATCCGTCCTATCCCAACCCCTACTTGTTCTATTGTCTACCTTGACCCTGTCCCTTTTCAAAAGTGTATGCTTCTAACTTCCCTCCCACCCAACCTGCCCTCCCCTCCATCATATCCTCCTCACATCCCCTTCCCCCCTATTCTCCTGTAGGGCAAGATTGCCTATTTAGCATTTATGCCATTCCCTCCCTAAGCCAAATTCAATGAGAGTAAGGTTGACCAATTCCGATTTGCCTTCCTGTTCTTCCACTCCATTTTAATAGTTTTCCTTTGACTCTTTTATATGAGATAATTTACCCCATTTTGGCAATTCCCCCGTCCTCTCATTATATTCCTCTCTCACCTCTAAATTTCTCCTTTTAAGTATCATCCCTTCTTATTCAATTGGTCCTGTGCCCTCTGTCTTTCTATACCTCTAAACATATATAAATACTCTGAAATATGTATTCATATGTCCATATACCCACTTAAATAGACATATATATGTATCTATACATATACATACATATGTGTGTCTGTGTATGTACATTTATATTCCCTTCAAATAGCCTCATACTGAGAAAGGTTTCAAAAGTTACCATTATCATTTTTCCCTGTAGGAATATAAATACTTCAACCTTGATAAGGTCCTTATGATTTGTTTTCCCTGTTTGCCTTCTAATGCTTCTCTTGCTTCTTGTATCTGAATGGCAAATTTTCTATTCAACTCTGGTATTTTTAATCAAGAATGTTTCAAAGTCATCTATTTCATTGAATTAACACATTTTCCTTTGAAACATGATATTCAGTTTTGCTGGGTAGGTGATTCTTGGTTTCAATCCCAGAACCTTTGACCTCTGGAATATCATATTTTAAGCCCTTTAATGCCTCAATGCAGAAGCTTCCAGATGCTGTGTTCTCCTGATTGTGTTTCCAGAATGTTCAAGTTGTTTCTTCTTAGCTGCTTTTAATATTTTCTCCTTTATCTGGGAACTCAGGAACCTGGCTATAATATTCCTAGGCATTTTCTTTTTGGGATCTTTTTCACAAAGTGATTGGACTCTTTCAACCTCTATTTTGTGCTGTGGGTCTAAAACATCAGGGCAATTTTCTTTGAGAATTTCTTGAAGAATGATTTCTAGGTTCTTTTTTTGATCATGGCTTTCAGGTAGTCCAATAATTTTAAAATTATATCTCCTGGATTTATTTTCCATGTAAGTAGGTTATCCAGTGAGATATTTTGCATTGCCTTCTATTTTGTCATTTGTTTGGATCTGTTTAATAGTATTGTGATTTCTTATAAAGTCACTAGTTTCTATTTGCTCCAATCTAATTCTGAAGGAATGATTCTCCTTGGTGAACTTTTGGGATTGTTTTTCCATCTGGAAAATTTGGCTTTTTAAGGCATTCTTCTCCTCATTGGCTTTCTGACCCTCTTTTGCCATTTGAATTAGTCTCTTTTTTTAGATGTTATTTTCTTCAGTCAGGTTGTTGACTCTCTTTTTATGATTTTCTTGCATCCTTCTCATTTCACTTCCAAATTTTTCCTCCACTTCTCTTTTTTCATCTTCAAAATACTTCTTAAGCTCCTCTATGGCCTATAACAAGTTCATATTTTTATTGTAAGCTATTGGTGCAGGATTTGTGCCTTTGGTGGCTTCCTCTTGCTCCTTGCTTTGATAATTTTTGTCCCCAAAATAGGAATCTAAAGTTCGACTGCTATGTTTGCTTTAATTGGTCATGTTGCCACTCAGTTACTTTACTTGTGAACTTTATGCCACAGTAGAACTCTGCTTCTAGAGAGGGGAGATTTGTCCCAAATTGCTGGAGTTCTCTTAACTGCTGGATCTATTAGTTGGGTGCCCTCTCTGAAGCCTCCACAGGCTTTGGCACTTGGTCACACACACACACACACACACACACACACACACACACACACACAC
>NW_027186304.1:10608939-10615892 GCF_028583685.1 Petaurus breviceps papuanus | reverse complement strand
CACACACACACACACACACACACACACACACACACACACACACACCAGGATTTCCACCCTAGACAGCTATCCAGATCACAGTAGGTTAAAGGAAAAATGTTTACCACTCAGAATGGTCACTTGGTCCCCTTACATTCTTCAGGCAAGTAGTTCTGAAGCAGGCATGTGGTGGCAGCCACCATGTCTCAGCTGGTTCTCACACTGGGGGCAGAGGTCAGACCACACTCCCAGACCCCCTATTCCCACAGTCCACACAGACCTCTCCCTTTGTCTTTGGAATTTATGGGTTGATAATTTTGGAAACCACCACATCTGCCTGTAATCCTTTCTCCCCAAGCCTGTACAGCCACAACTGGTAGTGGCCATCCTGGGGCTAAAACCACATGCTCACACAGGGTTGCACTCTGTTTGCAGACCTTCAATGGACACTTCCTGCCAGGCTGCCAGGCTGCCTTCAGCAGGAGATTTGTTTTTGTCTATCACTTTGTGGGTTCTGTAGCCCTAAAGTTTGTTTAGAGTAATTTTTTTTTTATTTGAAGAGTTTATGGGGGGAGCACAAGGAGTTTTTCTGCTTCTACACCACCATCTTGGCTCCACCATCCTGAAGGGATATTTCAATAAATTAGTGAAAATTATTGTCAAATCTCTCTTACAACAACGTGAGTGATATTCCTTTACATTTTTCTTTATTTTCACTCTTGCTGGTTTACAGATCAAGGTTTTATATATATATATATATATATATATATATATGTATATATATATATATGTATATATGTATATATATATATATATCATGTAAAGAACTTCTTTTCTGATTTTTTAATGTAATATGTTTTTATTCGTTCATTCATTTGTTTATTTATATATTCTTTCATTTATTTATTTTAGAGTATACAGTTACCTTAGATGTCACTTCTTCACCTTACAGATGAGGAAACTGAGACCATAAGATGATGTGTTATTCATCCAGGGTAAAGTGTAGAGCAAGATTTGAAGCCAGGTCATTTTTCTCTAAATCTGCTGCCTATCCAGAATGAGATTTTTCCATGATTTTCATCCCTTAACAAACAAAACAAGTGATTCCCATAGTACTTTTTTAAAATAATTATTTGTTTTTAGTTTCTAACATTGATTTCCATAAGCTTTAAATTTTCTCCCCCTTTTTCCCCCCTCCCTTCTCAAGAAGACTTGCAATATGATATGGGCTCTACACATACATTCGTATTAAACACATTTTCAAATTCTGTCATGTTACATAGAAAAATTATAACATATGTTGCAAACAATTGAAAAAGAAACAAAATGATACCAAACAAAAATAAATAAGTCTGCTTCACTCAACATTCCAACTCCATAGTTCTTTTTCTGGATGTAGCTGGCATTTTCCATCATGTGTCCTTGGAATTGTTTTAGGTCCTTACATTGCTAAGAAGGACTAAGTCTATCACAATCAGTCTTCACACATTGTGACTATTATTGTGTACATCTTCTCCTGGTTCTGTTTCTCTCACTCATCATCATTTCATATAAGTCTTTCCAGGTTTCTCTGAAACTCACTTGACAATCCTTTTTTATATCACAATAGTATTCCATTTTGTTCATATTGTCACAACTTGTTTAGCCATTCCACAAAATACTACAACTTGTTTAACCATTCTCCAATCAATGGGCATCCCCTTTATTACCAGTTGTTGGTCACCACAAAAAAAAAAAAGTTTGCTACAAGTATTTCTGTACCTGTGGGTCCTTTTCCGATTTGTATGATCTCTTTGAGATACAGCCCTAGCAGTAATATTTCTAGGCCAAATGGTATGTGCATTTTAATACCTCTTCTATAGCACTAATTTCTTTCTCTGAAAACTGCTTGTTCATATTCCTTCACCATTTGTCAACTGGAGAATGACTTGTATTCTTATAAATTTAACTCAGTTCTCTATATATTTTAGAAATGCGGACTTTCTCAGAGACATTGGTTGTAATAATGCTTTCCCAGTTTTCTGCTTCCCTCCTAATCTTGGTTGCATTGGCTTTCTTTTAGCAAACACTTTTACATTTAATGTAATGAAATTATCCATTTTGCATTTCATAATGTTCTCTATGTCTTGTTTGATCATACATTCCTTCATTCTCCATAAATCAGATATATAAACTATTTCTTGCTCCCATAATTTGTTTATTAGTGTCAGCATTTATTCCTAGATTCTATACCCACTTGGATTTATTCTGGGATATATTGTCTATATTGTCATACGTCATTCTATGCCCAGTTTCTGCCATAATAAATTCCAATTTTCCAAGCAGCTTTTATCAGACATATTCCAGAATTGGGGTCTTTGGGTTTATCAAACATTAGATTGTTATAGTCATTGACTACTATGTCTTGTATACCTAACCCAATCCATTGATCTACCCTTCTATTTCTTAGTCAGTACCAAGAGGTTTTGTTGATTACTTTTTTATAATACAATGTAAGATCTAGTGTAGCTAGGTCACTTTCCCTAGAATTTCTTTTCTTTAATTCCCTTGATACACTGGAACTTTTGTTCTTCCAAATGAATTTTGATATTATTTTTTCTAGCTCTAATTTTTTTTTGGCATTGAAAAAGTAAATTAATTTAGGTAAAATTGTCATTTTAATTATATTAGCCTGGCCTAGAAATGAGCAACAGATTGTTTTTTTTTTAATTTTCTGATTTCTAAAACATTTTATATAATATATGAATCCATTTTTATTTGAATGCTAGATAAAATTTTCTATAAATTCAGTTGGTTCTGTTTATTTTTAGTGTTACAAATATTTATTTCCCTAGACACTTTTAATCTGATTTTCTAAAAATAATTAATAATATCTTCATTTATTTTTTATTTAGTGAAACTATCTGTTGTTTTTATGATCTACTTTTGACCCACCCGCACTTTAGGAGTGAGTTATTTATTCTCCAAATGAAAAACAAAATCAGTTATCCTTCACTGAATTAAAATACATTTTGTTTTTTTTTTTTATAATTGTACATAAAAGATGCTTTAGAATTTCCAATTATCTCCATTTTTATTATTTTATTCCCTAGGTCATTTGTTTGCTTTTACTAATTACTTGTATAATTAAAAAAAATCACTGAGTTTAATTTGGCAGGAAAAGCTTTTCTTTGTGTGGAGTTAGTGAATCTGCAGTTATGTCTACAGTGTGGACTGATAAGACACTAGAGCCTGAGGCAAGGACTTCAGAGGAAAGGATGCCATTAAAGGGGAGGCTTCTTCCAATGCCAAGTACTTTGGTTAGAGATATGATTTATCTTATGACTTATCTGATTAGATTCAAATCTGAATCTTCTGTTGTGAAAGTAACCTCTTCAGCTGAACTTTTGTTTCCTCATCAATAACAATGGGCTGCAGTGGAAAATTTCTAGGAATTATTTTTTAAGGAAACACCACAGTGTATAGCTCAACTGTAAAACATTTGACTAAAAATGAAAAGTTCCTGTTTCAAATGCAGTTGCCACCTTCCAGGTAACTTAACTTTGAGTTTGTCATAGGGTAATGGATAAAGTTCTGAACTCAGAAGGAGGAAGATGTATGTTCAAAACCTTGCTTAATTTCTTATTAGCTTTCCCTGATCAAATATCTCTGAGCCTCATTTGTTATGGCAATGTAGGAATTGGATTTGAAAATCTATAAGAATACTTACACAGTGCTATAATTATGATACCTACAACAGTGGTTAGAATACAGCACCAAAGTCAGCTTTCCTTATTTTTGTTCATAGATTTATATAATAAAGTAAGAAATATTAAAATAGGAATTAGACGAATGACCTTGACATTTTTGTTTTACTTACCCTTTGTGCTGGACTTAATCCCATTGCATTCTAGTCTGAGGAGAATCTTGAGATCAATGTGGGTTTTGTTCCTTAAGTCCAAATATACTTTCTACAAGTCTTCTTTGGCAGAGTCACCCAAGAAATGATTTTGTGTCCAAAAGGAATTTCTAAAACATAGTCAAGTGAATTGTATGAAGTAGATGTTTCAATTCAGTTTCTGACAGAGGGAATTAAAAATAAACACTCTTTGCCCCTACACCCATGAACTCTCTCTTTGACTTTTGTTCAGTTGCACTTTAGTTAGGTATGTTGGTTCAAAGATGCTACTTTGATTAAAGAGGTGTCAGCTGCTCTTATTCTGAAGAGGTTTTCTAGTTAGAGCACACAGGCAGACAGGAGTCAATATGGGAAACAAGCTTCCCTTAAAAATGAAGCCTGTGATCTTTTTTAAATAGAATATTAATGTCTCTCCACTCTTGTGTAAACACCCAGAATGACCATGGGATCATTGGAGTAATACTCTGAGGGAGAACAGATGTTCAATGACTAGGAGAGATCAGCAAGATGTAATCTCCAGAGAACACTAGCATCCCTTCAGCATCAGATATGTGTTGCCATGGCAACACAGATGCCTTGTAGACAAGAGTTCATTCTATGTGTACACACATCCTATATCACGTGCCTTTGATGGCTTAACTTTCAGAAGGCCATCTATAATATGTACTTCCATTTCCTTCCTTGGATTCCCTTCTTTTCTCTCTACAGTCTGGCTTTTGATCTCAGCATTCAACTGAAATTACTTTCCCTAAACTTACTAACATTTTCTTAATTCCAAAATATAATGTTCATTCCTCATCATTCTTAACACTCTGTAGTCTTTGACACCATCTATCACTCTTTCCTCCCTTATAATCTCTTATCATTTCTATAACAGTGACTCTCAAATCTCCTTACCCAGTTCTACACCCTCAGCTGACCTCTGGTCTTGTATCTCTGATTGGGCAGTCCCAAAATATCTTAAGCTAAATATATCCAAAACCGAATAATTATCTTTGTCCAACCAATACTCCCTTCCAAACTTCCATATTATTTTCAAAGGTAGATGTAATTCTTAATTCTTCACATTCTCTCACGCATACATCCAATTTGTTACCAATGTTGTTGTATTTATTTTCATGATATCGCATATGTACAGGCAATTTTCTCCTCTGGCATTGCCACTCTCATATTGCAGGCTCTTCATACCTGGACAATAGCAATAACAAACTGATCTGCCAGGCATTTCTCCATTTAGCTGTCAAAATGATATCCCTAAAATGTATATCTGACTCTGTTATTCTTCTATTCAACAAACTCCAGTGGCTCCCTGTCACATCAAGGAGCAAATAAAAGATCCATTATTTAGCATTCATAACCCTTCACGAATTATACCCCCATCCCCAACATATATATACCATTCTAATCTTACTCCTTACACTATTATACCCAAAGTACTCTTCAATACAAAAACACAGCCCTATTTACTGTTATTTGAACAAGACACTCTATCTCCAACTTTAGACATTTTACTTGATATCTTTCTGTCATGAGTGGGGCACTATCCCTTCTCATACCCTTATTTTGACTTTCATGCCTTCCTTCAGTCCCAGTTAAAATTCCACTTCTGAAAAACAAAAACAAAAAGAAAAACTTCCCTGTTCCCTTTTAATTCTATTGCTTTCCATCTGTTGATCATTTCCAATTTGAATGACTGAATGTGTGTTGCCTCAGACAAAGTTAAACCTGGGAAAGACCTTAGCTTAAAAGAGCAATAACACTAACTACAGCATTTCCAATTTACTTAAACTTATTTGTACATAGGAACTTGAATGTTGGCTTATTAAATTGTGAGTTCTTTGAAAGCACAGACTTCTACCTTTCTTTGTATGTACAGTACTTAGCACAGCATTTAGAATATAGGTGGTATTTAATTAGTGTTTATTGACTTAATGACATATTAACCATATATATACATGTATATATATATATGTATGTGTATATATATATATATATATATATATATCCTACCTATATGATGTCAGGCTTATATCTTGTTGAGCATGCCCTGATCATAAATGTCTTCCTTGACTTGTTTTAGATCATCATATAAAGGGGCAAAAATAAGTGATTATTCATAGTCAAACTTTATTCAGAATATAGCATTTTCTCCTTCCTCCCTCAAGCTGGGAAGAATACTGCTAAATTAGTTTGCTGACAAGGGCAATCAGGAAGGAATCAACTAGATATCAAATCATAAGAGGAAAAGTTGGAAGAAATGGAATGCTCAGTAGTAAGAAGAGAAGACTTACCTAAAGAAGCAATGATGATATTTAAATAATTCAAGGATGGATGTGGATAAGAAATTTCAATTATTTTCTTTCTCTGAGAGGGTAGAACTAAGAGCAAAGCTAAAAATTACAGAAATCAAGATTTAGACCATATTAACACCAACAAACAAATCTCCACCTCCCCTAAACAATGAGATCTATTTTGTTGTGAATATGAACTCATGATGTAACAAGTCGCCTCACCCCCCCCCACACCGCCACACACAAACACACCACATGTATTTAAAATGAAAATTGAGTGAGTATTTAATAGGGGAAATGTAGATAGATTTCTTATTCAGGTACAAGTTAGAAGAAATTGTCTCTGA
This sequence comes from Petaurus breviceps papuanus, assembly GCF_028583685.1. Classification (NCBI taxonomy): domain Eukaryota; kingdom Metazoa; phylum Chordata; class Mammalia; order Diprotodontia; family Petauridae; genus Petaurus; species Petaurus breviceps. The sequence continues at coordinate 10,609,377 of NW_027186304.1, read as the reverse complement.
TGTTCTTTCGTATCTTGATTAGCCCTATAATTTTGTTATTCTGAATACTGATTGACCAATTAATTTAAAAGTTAACAATGTTTTCTATTGCCAGAAATTGAGTTCTAGCTTCCTATTTGTAAGGGTTATGGGATTTAAAGATCTTCCATGCCCCGTTGGACTTGCTGATGTAGCAGGAAGGGGCGGAGCAAGAGGAAGCGGAAGCCAAGCTAGCGTTCCTGCATTGGCTGGCGGTGGTGGTGACGGCGGCAGCAGCAGAGGCAGTGGCAGCGCGAAGCCCTTTTTGAGTTAGGACTGCTAAGGACTTTCTGCTAAGGACTCCTGCTGAGGACTGCCAGGGGCCGGAGCTGCTGGAAGCGCGCTTCCAGGACGCTGGGTGGTTGCTGTGAGTGGGGAGAGGAGGACCTTTGCCTGAGGTAGCCTGTTCTGTTTTAAAGG